>NC_088931.1:16332500-16612500 GCF_038396675.1 Hydra vulgaris
GTTGTAAAAATTTCAATTTTTTTTGAATATTTCAGTTGATAATTTTGTTGTTTAAAATTACCGTATCCAGAACTATTTACCTTTAAACGTAATATAAAATTTTGGCAGCGTAAGGCACAAAAGATAAGTAAATCCGTATCCGTTTGTTGCAATCAAGACAACCCAAGGTTGGAATATCTCTAACACTTGATTTATTGTAATTCCGTAAGCGCCTGTAATTGTGACAAGTGTTACTCCAAAAAAAAATAAACTTCTTAGCTCGCCAAAGTTGTAATTTGAATTGCGTTCTGGCAAAGTTAAGATTGCTCCAATTAAAAGTGAAACAGCTGGAAATATTCGAGCTGTTAAGCGAATAGTAGAATTCCTGCTGAATTTATCAACGTTCATGCATCTTATATATAATATGTTGTCATAAATTCTTTCAGAAACAAAAGTTTCTCTTGCGTTAATCCATATAGTTAAAAAAATGATCTCCATGGAGACTAAAAAAAAAATCAATCCCATTCGCAATATCTTATCTCTCCCTAAGCAATGAAGCAATTTGGGAAGAAAGTGTCCAACTGATTTATTTTTTATAATTAAAATTGAAGCATAAAAAATACAAAGTAAGTTAAAATATATATCTTGAGCTATACAAACTGTTTCCGAAGGATACGTTAATTCTAAGAAGGTATAACAAAATGTTGACAAGGGTAAAAAATCTGACAATGTTGTATATAGAATAGAATTTCGCATAAAGAGAACTGATTTCTTTCTCAAAAATAAAAATAATAGATACGAAACTATTGTAAGACATATTCCAATAATACTTAGAGTGATACTAAATATGCCAACTGCATTTGAGCTTGCAATATAAGACGTTGGCATTTTAATGCAACTTATATGATCTTTTGTGAAAAAATGTTCAGGACACGGGGAACAGCTATCTGCATTTGATACGTTGCTTATTTCACCTACGGAGCATTTAACGCAATGCCAGCAGCACAAATTTTTACCAACCACTTTTTCACCAGGATTGCAAATATTTCTACAAGAAGAAGTCGGTATTTTAAAATCTAACCATGATGGCCATTTTAGCATTGTTGCATTAATATTAAGCAACTTAGATTTAGTATCCCAAGTTCCTACCCGTACATATTTTGCTTTTTCCGCGCTCAATTGAACCTGATCAATGGAATAACGTGAAAAGGTTGGACTGTGCCAAGAATTAAACTCGACAAAGCCTCCTAGTACAGATGGAGCATGAAGTGTTTTTAAAGTTTTTGTAACTTCTTGTGGTTGAACATCCAACCGACAAATAGTTTGGTTGCATGCTGCTGCATGTAAAGCGTAACCAATTGCATTAACTGCATCAACTAAATAGTTCACTTGGTTTAAGTCTTTGGTGGTTATATATCTTATAAGTTGATCAATTGGCACTTCACATTTTTCGTATTTGTTTGCTAAAAAACCTATTAAAGATTTCCCATTCTCAGATTTATTGTGTACAGTACAGTTAAATGTTTCGCTAATAAAATTTTTAAGTAGAAAGTCACATTCATAATCATTATTTACTACATCATTTATATATTCTTTTAATTCTGGTATATCATCGCCATAATAAAGCGAAATAGTTAACAATGATTCAATCTGGGTAATTGGAACACTACTTGAAAGAATATCTGGATTCCAAGCATCATTTGTAAGCCAAATACGAGATATATTCATTTTATAGGCCAGTTGTAACAAATGCTCGCCTATTTTTTTTTGACTGGTAAACATAACAACAACTTGAGCGCGTTTAGCTCCTATTATTTTATTCATAACACCTTGCCCATTACTTTCAATTTGAGTTGGCGTGGTTGCAATATATATATCTTCAACAATACATAAACTCTCTTGAGCAGCGCGTTGTTTTAAAATAGAAACTGCAACCTTTCCGTAATTGTCATCGGAGCCTATTACAATTATATAACTCCAGTTAAACAATTTTAAGACTTCAATCATCACATCAACTTGAACGGCATCCGATTGAATTGTACGAAAAAAAGATTTAAAATTTGAATTGCTACTGTTTAACAATGGAGATGAGGCTCCGTCGGTTATAAGTGGAATTTTATGAATATTTAACAAGCTTGCTAACTTAATTGTAGAAGAAGAATAATAATCACCTATTGCTGCAACAACCTTATTTTCTAAACGAGCGCAAGTATTTTTACTATTATTGAAGTCGCTGGTGTTGCTTATGCAGCGATGTCGGCGATAGGTATCAACAAGCTCAATGCCATGGCTCATGGTTACTGACAAGTTAAAGCATGCATCATTAAAAATATATCCAAGTGTTATGTTCGGTAAAATATCTCGTCTTTTGTTCATGCTATTAACAGCATATTTGACAGCAAAAACTCTCTGTAATCCTTCTAAAGAAATTTTTCTTTGTTCGAATGATTTATCTGATTCAACTGATTCAGTAAAAGTAAAAATACTATGAATATTGTAATCGCTATCAGTTTTGGATTCGATAAAAATATTTTTATTATTTAAAGAAAAATTAGATTTTTCTGAACAGTTTAATAAATTGGATACGTTCTTCACTAGCACAGTTACAAAAGTGGCAGTTATAATAACGCGGTTCATCATAAAAAATTTTTATATTTTTATCACCGCATTAACAAAAACTTTATTCAGCAAAATTGTGTTAATAAACTCAGAAGAAAACTAAATAAACCTTCGACAAACAAAAATTGAATAAAAAGTCAATTTAAAAACAAACAAGACTATAGAGAAATAAACTTAATCAATTGCTCTCCTCATTGCAAAAAACTTTACCTCTTCATTGTAGAGACTAACAACTTTTTTTGGACTAATAATTTTATATTATTATATTAATATTATATTAATTTATAGATTATTAATTTCTCTCATCATTGCTATAATTTTTTCTATTTATTCTTTCTACTAGTTATTGAGGTGTTTCAAAATGACTTTTTTTTTTTTTTTTAACGGTCAATTAAATGTTGTAAGTATGTTCAAAGCAGGTGTTGAATCGATTCTGAAGCAAGCGCTCTAAACACTGTGCCACCTAAAAATAGTCGAAAATATTAATTTTATTTTTTGTTGTACCCGTGTAGTAAATAATGGCGCTAAATTGTGAAAATAGAGCTAACCCAAATTTTTGAAAACAACCGGTGGTATAACAATTTTAAATTCGTACTTGTTTAAATATTAAAATTACAGATAAATTTAATTTCAAGAAATGACCTTATCCACAGTTTTTTAAATGTATTTTTTTCCTTTTTTTGTTATTAATAATAAAAGTTGTTTAATTTTAGAAAATGAATCTTATTTGTGTTTCAAATTTTTTTACGTCTGAGTTATATTTGTTAGCAAAGAAACCAACATGGATAAATTACGGTTAAATCTTGAATTTCTCTACCACGTCGGACGCACACACATGTGTGTGTTTTAATTTTATTAATCTCCCTTCGTAAATAAGTTTAAAAAGGTAAATTTACAAACTAGCAAATACAGTTTAAAGCCACTCAAGAATAAAAGGCAAGCAAGAATAAAATGTGTATATTGCAGTTTAAGCGCAAAAAAAAAAAAAAAGTTTGGACAAAAAATCAGACATCGAAACTGACAAGCTTTATAATTAGTTAATAATCTTTTATGTAAACAACCGTTGTGTTTAAATCTACAAGATAAAAGTACTAAAATGAAACTAATTCAAGAGATGTTTGACAACGGAATATTCTCCTTGTTTATAAAAATGTTATTATAATTACTGATTTTACTTTTAAAATTAAACTATTTTCGTATAAAAGACTTGATGTATAAATAAAAATAAATAAAAGCATAAACAAGGATCAGGTGTTCTAAAAAAAAAAATTACAGAAAAAAAAAGTGGGGTGACGCCTCTGTCCCCCGGTAGCGTCGGTTATGTATTGGTCCCTCAAACATCATTCTTATGATCGTTATTTATTTTAAATTATATCAATGATATGTACAATATTATCATTTAAAGTATCTTTAATTATGTAGGCTTATGAAACGTCTTTTATATTTATCAATTTAATATCGTAAACTTATAATTCTACGAATAAATTATCATTTCACTGTAAAAAAAACTAATTATATTTTATTTAATAAAAATGGTATATAAATCTTTAAAAACTTTATAACCGTTACCAAAAAGTAATAAAATAAAATTTGTTTTTTTACTTTATTACCTTTTTTTGGATTAAAAAAACTTTACTTTAGTCGAATTAATAGTAATTTTTTATATGCATTGGTAGTATGGGCTAATACACAAAAAGTTGTTAAATTTTTATAATTTAATTTTGCTACATTAACAAAAATATTTTTGTATAAAGACATTTTTGTGAACAAATATCCAACTTTTTAAAACCATAAATCGAAAGAAAAACATAGATTGGTATGGTTATATATATATATAAATAAAGTTATATATTTATATAAAAATGTAGGTAGTTATAGTTTATATAAAAAAATATAGTTTATATTTATATTAAAGTATAGTTATATATTTATATAAAAATATAGTTATATATTTATATAAATTATATATTTATATAAAAATTATGATTGTATAAATGAAGATTATATGGATTAAATATAGTTATATTTAAATCAGAATATAGATCAGAATACAGAATACGATAGATTAGAATATAAAATATAGAATATATAGAATATAAATACAAACCAATATTTCAAGATTTTTTTTATTTTACCAAAAACTATTGTCAAAAAAAAAATCTCTAAAAAAAAACCTTAAAAAAATTAATTATCGGAGGGCCTAACCCGCGAATTGATAACAAAATCAGCTGATTGATAACGAAAAAGTTGTTTAAACATAACTATTGTCGACGTTGCTATTTTATCAGACATTGTCTTTTCAGGCGCGGATGCAGCATTTTTTGATGTTTGAGATACCAAACTTCCACACATGGAGCAAACTCCTAAAATTTATATGTTCATACATATATCAAATAAAGATGCTTTGCAAAAACTGCGATGATTGGAGCCTGGGAACAAAAAAGCCCTAAAATTTTAGCTACACCTGCCCAAACGTGAGAGCAACAAGTTGATAATATAATTTTTTTACTATTCTCAACCAAATTTATATTCATCGATAAATTTAAATACTCACACAATAATCTCTTAGCGTTAAACATTTATGGTCTTATGAAATTTGCAACCCCCTCAAATTGAGGGAGGTTTAAACTTTTAATGCTCATAGTTTTTGAACCCTTAAAGGTGTGAATTTTAAAATTTGCTCCATGTGTGGAAGTTAGGTATCTCAAACATCAAATAAATACTGCATTCGCGCCTGCTAATATATATACTCGTCCATACTCGTCCAGCTAATTTCCATACGTGCTACATACCAAGATCCACAGAAGACAAGTTCAGCTCTTTAAATAGCATCAAAACCTGCTTGATGGACTAAGATAGGTGAGTTTAAGAATCAGAGAAAAAGTAAAACTAAAAAATAATCAAGTTAGAATGATAGCGTAGAGAAATGCGTCATGCGTCAGAATCATTTAAGAAATACAAAAACTATAAAAACGAATTAATGTGTTTAAATTGCTTCTGACTATCATAAAAATATTAACGGAGGGTTGGTACTTGTAGGCATTTTGAAATAATGTTTTCTACATTTCTTTAAAAAATTCAATAACTTATGTGTTTTTTTATTAAGAAATAAATAATTGCTAAAATTCAAAAATATGCCAAATGTATTTTGAATCCTTGCTCATTATTTGTCGACTATTTCATATGAACTTCAAAACATCTTTTTGGCAAAGTTCGCGACATTTTTTTTGTTTACACCTAGACACATACGAGGGGGTATTTTAGCACGTTATAAAAGAAAACTCACTCAGTTTTATCTCAGTAAAAATTTAAAATAAATTATAGACACTCCAATACTTTAGAGTGGTTTTTTATATTTAAATGTTTATTTTCAACTTTTTGGTTTTTGGCTGTTTATTTTTAACTTTTTGGTTTGGACTGGTTTTCTTTTGATTAAAAAAATAAGCTTTCTAGATTTTTTTAACAGGAAGTTAATAAATTATTATTTTTAAAATAATAACAAAGATAAAAAGGTAGAAGGTAGGTAGAGATAGAAGATTGGTAGAGATAGAGGGAGAAGGTACTTTAGCTTTTTCATAAAACTTTTAGTCTTTCTATGAGCAGTAAATTGCAAATACTTTGTCATCACATGTTGTAATGAGTAATTTTATTAATCTATCTATGATCTTTTTGAGCGATGTGTTTGCAGCCAAGTTCAAACATATTCTGCAATTCAAAAAACTTTTCGATGGCCAGAGTACTTTCGGAAATAACTAATATTTTAAATTAATAATCGGTTTCTCATATCATTCAATATTAGATTCAAGCTGCTAATGCTGAGGAAATCTATTTCTTATTCCCCATACCCAACTTCATACCCAACTTCATACCCAACTTCATACCCAACTTCATACCCAACTTCATACCCAACTTCATACCCAACTTGAATACTACTTAGTCATTCTCTTGTTTTTAAAATCCAAATTTCCTAATGTATTTAAATGCCTATCATGGCCACCACGTTCCCAAATTATACATTTAAATACTTCTTTGTTAATTGTTTGGCGATTTTAGATATTTTCATTAACATAACACTCACTCCGTCACTAGTAAACGAAATTTAGTTTTGCGCAAAATATTTGTTGTCAAAGGCGTAACTTTCAAGGCATTTTAAAAGGCAGTTTGTTATGTTTGTTGATAGTTTGGTACTCACTGTTTAATTCTCTAATTTGATTAAATCCGGAATCCAGATATTTTGGATCCTCCCTTTTTATTATCTCACATTAAAAAAAAATTTTATGTTGACTTTTTACTTAACGTTGTGAATAAATCTTTAATAATAATTATTGCCTATATGTAATTATAGGCATATTATAAGAGAGTGAATAAAGCACAGAATATTAAATAAAAATAAAACACTCCCGTTAAACAATTACTGAATTCCATAATATTTATGGAATAAATTTAAAAAAAACTATTACTTATGCTAATAATAATAACAATACTAATAGTAGTAATCGTTTCAGTATACTTTCCATGCGTTATCTAAAATTGCAAATAAATAAATACATAAATAACTAGACGGCAGTGCTGAATAAAATAAACAGTTATATAGTAAAAATTTGGTAAATATTATGGAGTAAGGTAGAGCGATTTAACAAAAAAAATTTAAATAAGGTTTGCCCAATGATATATTAAAAATAACTAGATGTCTAACTTCCGCGTATTTTTTAAAGCAAAAATCGGCCATTATGGGGGGGGGGGGCAAATTTAAAAAATAGTAAGTCACGGTTGTTTGGATCAAATAATATTCGATATTTAATATTCAAAATTTATAAATCATGGTTAATTCTTGTGCTGCAGCTGGTTGCACAAATAGAGCAATGAAAAACGACAACAGAGCATTTCTCTGTAAAAGGTGGATTGTTGCTATAAAACGTGAAACATTTATTCCTACTGAGCACAGCCGCATATGTAGTGATCACTTTTTACCTTCAGATTACAGTATACCTGATTTTAATCACAAGCCTAAATTAAAACCTTTTTCTGTGCCATCTATTATTATTGATTCAAAACCAAAAGTCAAAAGAAAGTTTAGTTCTATATCGCCACAAAAAAATAAAAAGAGACTCATTAAAAAAGTTTCAGAAACAGGCGGTCACCATCACATCGATTTCCATTCGGATATAAGTGATAACAATAATGTTGCTGCTAATAGTAACGAAATTTATATTAATAGTATTATTTTAAAAACAACAGAGAGTATTGATTGCCAGGTGGATATAGATAGTAGCTTTAATATTATCGAAAGTAGTAACAAAATTATTAATGATGATACTATTATTTCTAAAAGTACATTATCGACAAATGCAAGTTAGACTAAAGCAAAATTAAAGGCAAAAATTAAAATTCTTAAACAAAAGTTGCGACGAAAAGAAAAAAAAAAAAATTCATTAAAGGTTATGCTAAAAAATCTAAGCAAAAAAAAATTGTTTCTGACGATGCTGCTAATATTCTTTGTGAAAACTTTAGTGGATTGACTTTTGATATTACAAAAAATCAGTTTAAAAACAATGCCTCACTTCCAAAAGGGCATAGGTATACTGATGAAATTAAAAAATTTGCAATAACTCTGCATTTTTACTCACCTTAAGCATACAATTTTTTACGACCTATACTCCATTTACCTGCTTCAAGCTCTCTAGCCAACTGGACTTCCTCTGTAGATTGTGAACCTGGTTTTTTTGAAGATGTTTTAAGTTATATTAGTATAAAAGCAGATACTGACATTAATTTTAAAGATTGTGCATTAATTATAGATGCAATGGCAATCAAAACTATTCTAAATCAATTCTAAACGATAAAAAGACAGGTCGATTCATTGGATTTACAGATTATGGAAAAGATATTGTTGCAATTGAACCGGATACACCAGCTACAGAAGCATTGGTATTTATGCTGGTAGGATTACGAGGTCATTGGAAAACACCTATTGGCTATATACTGTGTAGTAAAATAACAGCTGAAAACCTTTTATGTCTTATTAAAAAAGCATTAACAGTTTCCTCTGATAAAAAAATTAATGTACGTAGCATTACATTTGATGGTGTAAATGTTAACTTTAATTCTGTTGCATCACTAGGATGTACATTTGGGAAAAGACAAGAAAAAGTTAATGGAAGTTTTACTTTTGAAGGCTATAATCACTACTTGTATGTAATCCCTGACCCAAGTCATATGCTAAAATTAGCTAGAAATGCATTATGTGATTTAGAGGTACTTAAGGATTGTGATGGAAAATACATTAAATGGAGTTATATAAAAGCTTTATATGAAATACAGGAAGAAGAAGGATTAAAATTTGCAAATAAAATCTCAATAAAACATATTTATTTCCAGCGTCACAAAATGAATGTTAAGTTTGCTGCACAAACACTTAGTAGTTCTGTTGCAGATGCAATTGAATTTCTGATGTTTTCCAAACATCCAAATTTCAAGCATGTTGAAGGAACTATAAATTTTATAAGGGTCATCGACAAATTATTTGATATGCTGAACTCTAAAAATCTTTTTTCAAAATCGTATAAGAAAGCTCTTTTTTTGAATGATTATCCTTATTGGAATGCAACTTTTGATCAAATAATAAACTACTTATCAAAGTTGACAGATGCTAATGGTACTCAATTATTAAAACATAGGAGAAAAACCTTTGTATTAGGGTTAATTGTGGCTGCAAAAAGTCTTCAACACTTAGCCTATGAGCTTTTGACTTTAAATGTTCATCCTTTTAAATTTTGCCTAACATACAAATTTTCACAAGATCATCTTGAGTTACTGTTCTCTTGTATTCGTGGAATGAATGGATTTAATAATAATCCAGATGCCTTCCAACTTAAGTCATCTTTAAAAAGAATTCTTTTGCGCAATTCTATTGTAGGCTCAAAGCATGCAAATTGTTTAACATTTGAGGATATTGCAAATGGCTCTATTTTTGCATTAAAGTGGAGTAAAAAATATGCAATTTATTCAAATCCTGAAACAGATTTTTTAAGCTTTGATATTGATATTGTTACAATTGAAAATTATCTTGATAATACCTCTATCTATAAGGAAGCAATACTAGGATATATATCTGGATTTATTGTAAGAAGATTATTATCAAAGATAACATGTTCTGTGTGTGCAAACTCACTTATTTCCCAAAACAATTTTGTGGAACATTCTTATGGAACATCAGTTTTTTCATTGATTAACATAAAAAATAGGGGTGGGCTTATTGCTCGAAGAAATGATGTTATACAAACTATAATAGTATGCGAGAGTGTTTTCAAAATTTATGTCTGCGGTGACAATTTTAAAAAGCCAAAAATGAATGTGGAACGAAACCTTAAACTTGAAATGATTTATGCAGTTAATAAAATTATTAGTGAAAAACATTTTTTTAAAGACCTAAATGAACACGATGCTAAGCATGAAGCTGTCACTGAAGACATGCCTTCCACACAACTGATAAAAATGTTAGCAAATGACTTTTTTAAAATCAGACTGCAAAGATATGGCCAATTACACTGATCAACAAATAAAATTTTATTGTGCATATCTTGTTAACTAGGTGGTTTTTTAAAACAAATTAAATATGCTGATTTCAAATATACAAACCATTTTTCACCATCACGTCAAGTTGTAAAGATATTTGGGTTCAAATCTTTAGTATTTAAGGTAAAGTCCCTAATATTGTCGAAAAAAAAGTTATTCAAAAGTATGTCAACCTGGGTCTCAAAAGAAGCGTATTTTCATAGAGATTTTAGAAAACATAAATATTTTTCCTTTAAATTTATTGACAAAAAAATTATGTAAAAAAATGCTAAAGACTCTTAAAAAAATTTCAACAGAATGTTATTCAGCAATAATACTAAAAAAACTTATTTTTATTACAAATGAATAACATTTTTAAAATCTCTATGAAAATACGCTTCTTTTGAGACCCAGGTTGACATACTTTTGAATAACTTTTTTTTTGACAATATTAGGGACTTTACCTTAAATACTAAAGATTTGAACCCAAATATCTTTACAACTTGACGTGATGGTGAAAAATGGTTTGCATATTTGAAATCAGCATATTTAATTTGTTTTAAAAAACCACCTAGTTAACAAGATATGCACAATAAAATTTTATTTGTTGATCAGTGTTATATACAGAAAAAGTTTTTAAAAAATCAATGATTGGTCTACGTCAACAATCTAATAAATTAATTACATTCAAAGGCTTATAACATAAATATAAAATAAACAGTATAAACGGATAATAAATTACTTAAAAATTCAGTTTATATATATATATATATATATATATATATATATATATATATATATATATATATATATATATATATATATATATATATATATATATATATATATATATATATATATATATATGTGTGTGTGTGTGTGTGTGTGTGTGTGTGTGTGTGTGTGTGAAAATATTATAAATAAAAATATTAAATTAAATTTTATTAACTGTTACTTTTCTTGATTTGTTATTTATATTGAAAGACTCGTATTTCAAAGGAAAGATATTATTTATATACCTGAATACCTATGGAGCTTTTTTTGTATTGAAAACCTTACTAGATTATAACATAACATTGAACTAAATTTATTTAATTATTGACGGTAAATCAATTATAGAAAAAAGTAATAATGATTTTTATGATAACAAGAAGTTTTTAACCATAAATAAAATTCTAACATTTCTAGAAGGAACCTCTACGTTGTGTCACACGGAGCTTAGTTAATAGTCAAAACAGTTTTATAAAATGTTTCATTACAATTTTTGACTCTGTTTACCTTGCAGTTATGTTATAATACCTCCTAGCATTACTGCAGAGGGTAATTAATGACTAACAGGTGCATAAAATGTTAATAGATTATAGATTAAAATCCAACTAAATCTAAGATAGCCATTCCAGACGATTTTTTTATAATTTAAAAAAACATGTATAATTTATATCATTATATAGAGCTTGACCTGACTTAAAAAATGAGGGGTCATTCGAACTTTGCAGATAAGCGGATCCAAAGTTATTGAATTTTTTGTAGTGCAAAAATTGATGATTTTTTGACGAAAGGTATAGGGCTTAAGTATGGAAAATTTGCAGTGTTATGGCACCGAAAAAGAGAGCATTTTTGGATCATATTGACTTTTGAGTAACTTTTGAACCGTTATTACATTTGATGTGAAATTTTCCATATTGATTCAAAAACTATAAGAAAATAAAATACAAAAATTTTTTTTTTAATTCTGTCGGGATTGCCCAGAACTGTCTATTTTACAGACTGAGGGTTTTTACTTATTTACTTAGTTTTGGTGTCATATTGACTTTAGAATAACTTTTAAACCATTATTACATTTGACTTTAAACTTTCCATAGTGATCTAACAACTATAAGAAAATAAAATACCCTAAAATTTTTTTGTTCCACTGACGAGATTTACCTGAATCATCTATTTTACAGACTCAGGGTTTTCACTTATTTACTTAGTTTTTGAAAATAAAATTTGGGGTTATATTATAATAACACCATACAAATGTGCATAAAGGAACCATGGAATCCAAATAGTACATCATTTTGAAATCATTGTATAATTTACAGACCGGTCAGTAAACTACTGCAAAAGGGCTGCACAAACCAACTGGGCATACCGACTTTGAATATATTTGATATTTTTCAACCGTTATTAAATTTGATTCGAAATTTTTCATAATGGTTCCTTTTTTATTTATCTGACGAGATTAACCAGAATCATCTATTTTACAGACTGATGGTTTTCACTTATTTACTTAGTTTTGGAAAATAAAATTTGGAGTTATATTATAATTACACCATACATATATGCATAAAGGCATCATGGAATCCAAATCATACATCATTTTGAAATTATTGTATAATTTACAGACCGGTCAGTAAATTACTACAAAAGGGCATTAAAATCTGTCGAAATTATTCAGAATAACCTATTTAACAGACAGAAGATTCTTCAATAAAGTTAAAATTTAATTTTTAATGAAAATAACTTACAACAAACGAACTTTCTGAAATTTGGAGTACTTACAACTCCAATAGGCAGGTATAACAGCAGAAATTATATCTAAAAATGTAAAAATATTATTATTAGAAACACATATATACAATAACGTGTTAAAAATATTTTGTTAATTCATTTTAAAGATATATAAATTAAAAACATTTAAAACTAAATAAGTATAAAATAAAAAACTTACTCTTTAAGATTGCTTATGTGAACCTATGAAAATGCCTTAGATAAAAAAAATGAAAATAAAATAGAAAAATGTTTTTGTTCTAAAAATTATTTCTTGCCTTTTAGTGAATGATTGGAAGTAGCAAGTTTCAGTAACGAAACAAACTAATAATCATTTTTAACAATAGACACCATCGAGAAAGTAAGCCAAGTTGTCTATCAACACAAAACATCACAACGATCACATCACAATCACAAAACGCACAGACCCTGTGGCACTAAACGCTCCTAAATCACACTAGTGTCACTAAGTAATGGGTTAACTTTTAACCAAAACTAGTGATCATCCTGAAAAGCTTAAAGGTGACAGATGACATAAGAAACAAATGGATTTCAATCATCTTGTTTTAGAACTGACTTGCTAACTGTTGTTACAGAATGGTACTACATAGCATTACATAGAGGTGGTTAGGCAAATTCTACTGCTCTGGATATCAAAGGCTTTCGATAAAGTCTGGCATGATGGGCTTACCCATCTTTTTGCATTTTTTTAAGTCGTCTGTTAATTGTTATCTAGCTATATAAACTTCGTCTAGGCTTTTCCAACAACTTCCAACTTTAAAAGTAGTTACCTTCTGATGCTTGCTCTACCCCTACTTCTATCCACAACAGTGAAATTGTTCCCAATCAAATTACTGTTTTTGTACCTTCTGATTTAATTTTGAAAATTGCTAATGATGACTTTTCATGCTCAAAAAAAGTTAAAAATGTTGTTCTTGATATTTTCTTTTATATTCATTACATCTTTTATTAATTTGTCTATTTTGTAATTTAAGATGATTAATTCTCTGTTTGTATTTTTTTATTTGATAGGTCAAATCACCTGATAATATAGGTAGTTTTTTATCCGAATTAGAAACTGGCAGATTCACTTCATTAACTTGCGCTTCAAGAAGAAAATTTTCAGAATCATTTCCTAAAGTGGTGTATACAATAGAGTTTGGGGTAACAGAACACAACAAATCATCATTAGCAATTTGCAAGTTTAAATCAGAAGATACAAAAACAGTAATTTGATGTGGAACAATTTCACTATTGTGGATAGAAGTTGGGGTAGAACAAGCATCAGAAGGTGACAAACCAACAACATCCGGAAAAGCACCAATAAAAGATAAAGCAGAGCTTAAAAAATACTTTCTTAAATCAAAATTTTTGGCACGATTTACTTTTGCAATAAAATCTTTTGACTTTTGAAGGCACTTGATCAGCATAACTCTAGATATAGGGTATTTAAACAAGGATGTAAAAAATACTGAAAGATTTGGCCATGTCAAGTTAAATTTACATTTTTCTTTACAAATTTGTAAAAAATGGCGATTGGTTAAAACCAAATCTGGATTTTTGAGGGATACAATGCCTCCATTAATATTTAGATAATCCATAACAGTGTCAGAGACTAAAATTAAAATTAAACATAATTTAAGTGACATAAAGAAAAATAAGGGGGGGGGGGGGATTATTTTGGTTTCAATAAATAGAATTATTAAAATGAAAAAAATTTGTGCTACAGTATTCCTAATTTATAATTTTGACTTACTTTCTTGACTTATAGATGGAGCAACCATTTTGGTGAGACAATTGTTAATGTCAACACCTAAAAAAAAAGGAATCAAAATAATTATTACAAGAGTTCATAGTATTTAATCAACAAACATATAGAGGCAAATAAATATAAAAAGAAATAAAGAATTTCTTACACAACTCCATTTTCATAAGCTTTTGTTGAATACTATTTTTAGGTTTTTGTTTTGAAAAAAAAACAGTTTAAATAAGAGCAACCTGTAGTTAAAATAGTAAAAATTAGGATTTTAACTTTCTTGAAGAATGCAGACCTTTTACCTGGGAAAAAGTAAAAGATGTATTTTTATTTGATTAAAATTTGAAGAATTATACTTTCACTTTCAATTTAATTTTCATAATCTAACCAAAACAAACACAAAAATCAAAACAGATTACGTCATTAAATACGCGAACAAAAGCATATATATATACACATAATTTATATATGCAAATCCTAAGTACCAGTTCTTTAGGTAAACTTAAGTAAATACTTGTTTTAAATAGAGGAAAGGCTAAACTTGCAATTTCCACCTGGACGTTTTTCAAAAACACTTTTTTTTCTATATAAATCAACCTTGAAGTTTTTAAACGCTGAGAACTAAAATTTTTTGTATAAATGTTAAAAAACGTCCAGATTCCATTAGATTCCTCGTCCTTTTCTTAATAAATATGGAATGTTTCATAAAAATTAGATGTGATTAAGATCTTAGGAATCCTTACCTTCAAAAGCTTCGTTTTAAAAAAACGTTCCCGCGGCAAGTTTTTTTATCAAAAGTGGTCTCAAGATATGGGTAATATATAAATGAAGCCATACAAAGCTTAGTACTTTCTATATATGGTTGGAAAGAGATTGAGTAACACTAACTGATGCAAAAAACCTCAAGGCGCTGGCTTAACCATATAAAAAGATATAACAGAGCAAAGTTTATGAAAATTACGTGTTTTTTGTCAAACGTCAAATGTTTTTTGTTAAGCCGTGGAATCGCTATCTAAGATTTGAGTTAAATGTTAAATTTTAAAATCAAAAAAACATGAAATAAGTATGATTTTGAAATGTTTAACAAAAAAAAAGCATATTTTACTTAATTATTAAATTTTAAATCAAAATAACATCAAATTTTTCAGATATCTGGGTATCGATTTTTTATTGATTACATTAAATTAAACAATCTTAAGCTTCGTATTTACGGCAGTTAGACATCTAGTTATTTTTAATATATCATCATTGGGTTTGCCTGTGGTTTTGTCAATAACCGTTGTCTTTTAGTAAAAAAAAAAAAAAGAGCTTTTTCTTTTTATTTTAATAAATTCTTAAGATTCCTCTATTAAAAGATTTTTGTAGAATCCTAGTATTAAAAAAAAGTTTTTTTTTTTCTAAACTATATCAATATGATACTCAAATGACGCAGAACTTAATGCTAGTTTTGAAAATACTAATTTTATTTATGAATATTTTTTGTTAAAAAAAGTTGCAAAAATGTACTAAAAAAGTTGACTATTTTGCAAATTAAGTAGAAAACAGGGGTTTAATAAAATAAATAATATTTTCAGCATAAGCTTCTGTATCTTTTGAGTCCCGGTTGACATAGTTCGGAAAAAATTGTTTTTTAGTCATAGAACCTATAAAAAATTTTGTGTCCGAGAAGAAACCTCAAGAACACATCTAAATCCAAAAATACTATTTTTTCTTTCCTGTTATAACTAATAGTACAACATTTGCATCTTAGAAATGTTTATTATAATATTTTTAAAATTTCTTCATTCTAATTCTAATATGGAGGCACTATGTCGTAATTTTATACAAATGGGTGGCCAAAAATAGTTTTGAAGAAAGTATTAACTTTTATTTAATTTTTTTATATTTATGTCATTTAAACTAACAGTTTATTAACTTATTTAGTTCAAACGCCTGGATGGCGCTGCGTTTTGACCCAACTTTAAGATTTTTTTTTATAAAAGTACAAAGATCGAATTTTTTTTTTTTTTATAGTTAAATTTAATGAAGGAAAAATTTTTAAGAATTGTTGTTTCTGTTGGTTCCGATAATTTTAAGTCTGAGGATTCTAGTTCTGTCAGTTTTATTGGTTCCTTATTGTAAACTTCTAAAATTAAAAAACTCTTTACTTGTTTTGGAAGTTTGAGCACAACCTTCTTCGTCCGTCTAGATTCCAAGGAGATAGAACTAATAAGAGGATCGGATGATTTCATTGCACGGTTAAAAACGTCTTTAAAATTTACTTGTTTTGAATATTTATGAGCATGTAGTTCACGATGTCGTCTGTAATATTTGTTTCGGCATTCAGATGCTTCCTCGGCTAAAACTCCCAAGGGAACTGGCGAGTTTATCATTATTTCTGCTCCATGTGCAAGAACTTTGTGAACTGTTGACGGTACCAATTACACAGATCTAAATATCGACGGTATACTGTTTTACAGTATAGCTCAAATAACTCTGGATTCAATGTTTGTTCACAACTTATTGCAACTAAGATATTTTTGAACATTTTAATAATTTTTTTATCAATCCCTAATATTTCGTTTAGTTCTTTTGGGTTAGAGGACGCTTTTCGGCAAATATTTCCGGTGGTAGATGTTCTTGCTCCACTAACTGCAGGAAAATTAACTCGGAGGTGCATCCTTTTGAACATTAATTGCTGAATAAATTTCTTTTCGCTATCGTATACCGTCTTGAATTCTTTGCTTACTCTCCATTTTTTTAATTCAAGTCGGTATAAAATATGTAAAAGACACTCTAGAAATCTTATCCAAGCATGTAACGGAGATATCCCATAGATAAGTGTACCTTTTTTTGCTGTAAATCCACTTAGAAAGTTCTTCAAACAAGTCATTGCAGTTAGTGTAGCCCCGCAAATACAACAGCACTGCGTTAATGATGTGTTTGTTATAATTGCTAAAACCTTTCCATCAATCATGCACAAAATAAAATTGAAATCAATAATAACAAACTTTCCATTAACCAATTCAATATTCACTGAATGAAAATTCAAAATTTCATTTTCTATTTGACATTTTTTTCCTAAAACGACTACAACAGTTTCTTTGATGAAATGAAATTAAATTGGCCTACAAAATCTTACACTAAGAGGCATTAAGTTGGTCCACAAAAAGACATTTTTTGAATTTGACACACTAAGCCTCAAAGGTGTTGTTACAACTGCAAACATGCTTGAATTTTGACTGTCAACAGAATCGAAAAACGCTTGGTTGTACAAAGCCTGCCCAGTAGATCCATCCATACCCCAACCGTTTAAAAGCAACATACTTTCACTTAGTTTGTTACTAATATCCAAATAATCCATTATTTCTTTTTGTCTCATTTTTACAATTCTTTCAGCGGTATGATTCATAAGTGCTCGTAAATCTACTTTAACTCTTAAATCACTGACTTCCAGGTGAATATCCTGTGCACCTTAAGTGCTTTTTCAACTGTTGAATAAGATGAATATTATATTTTAGATGCCTGTTGGATTCGTTTATAGCCAGATACGCTAAGATCTACGTCAATTATTATTGCAGCCGCTTCTTTAGCTGTCATTTTATCGTTGTCATTTGTCAACTGAACAAACATATAATGTGAATCTTTAAGATTTTTGATGACATGTGTTAACACATTGAATAAAGAAAAATCTTTTTGATTATGTACTTTTCTACGGGATATAAGTAATGATTTTTCAATTGAATTAAAATTTGAACTTGTATGCTCTCCTGCAATTATCCGACGTTTACTTCTATTACTCATATTATTAAAATCTTTTTTTGATCGCCCTTTTATATTTTGTGCCAATTCTATTTCAAACTTTTAATTTAACCATTTTTAAATTCTATCAAAAGTCTATTTCTCCAAATAATCTCCAAAAGTCTATTTCAAACTTTTAATTTAACCATTTTTTGTGTTTCGTTTCAAAAAAAAACTGTGTTTCTTGATGAATCTCTCCAAAATCTTTGGTAATTTGATTCAACTCCATTTAACTTTTGTACCAAGTTTTCTTTTTTACCATCACTCATACAAACTCTAGAAGTTATGAAAAGTAAAGCATTGTTTATATTTTCTTCTTTTGTCGAATATTTGAAACAGCTAATAATATCTTTAGTTGTAAAATCTATCGCTTTTAGTTTTAGTAGAATATATAACTTTTTATTCTTTCAACTTTTTTTTAATTATGTTAATTTCAAGCATGGAATGTTGATTTTAAGCATAGGATAATAACACATATGTAAATAATTACCTAATTAAATGTCAAATATCAATAATAAATTTTGTATTCAATAATCATTTTCAATTGATTATTGAATACAAGTCTTATGTAAACTATTGATCAATTAACCCTTGGGAAAAAACAAAAAATGGAAAATTGGCTATAATCCAGGTAGCGCAAACTTCTAATAGAAATTTCTCGCATAGTCGCAAAAAGTCGCACCTAATTTTTTAATTTCTTAAAAATATATCAACTCAACGTTATTTAATAATAATTTGGTCGATACCTTTTGATACTTTATTTTTTGCGAGTTCACGGAAGTTGGAAGTTATGATTTAAACTTTTTTTTTCGGCTTTAAACATCATGAAAATTGAAAAAGAATTTTTTTTTTTTTTTGAGCATCTTAAAACGTATATAATTTGATACTCTTTAATATATAAATAAATTTACAGAAAAAAAAAAAATTATTCGCGAAAAACTGCAAGAAAAACAAAAACATGTAATTTTTTTTGAAAACTTAAATTTGGCAACAATTTTTTACTTTGATGGTCATGCTGGTTTACTATCACCAGATAGTAAACCAGCGTGATTACTATCACCAGAGTAAAAATACACGCTGATTACTATCACCAGAGTAAAAATATTTTGTATTTTGCCTTAGTCTGAGTATTTTGAAGCAGTAGGAATTTAGTTTTCAAAAATCTGAAACAACTTTTTTCTCTCCTTTGCCACCCCAAAACACATAGTGGGAGGGATAAAAACCACGATTTTATGAGGTCGTCAAATTTTTAGAAGAAATGTGTAAATGTCTTTGTCGGACGACTTATTGCGCAATGTCAGTTATTGCAAGGGCCATGATTTATCAAGTTCAGTGTATGCTATGAATAAAACTTAATTTAAAACAATTACTCAATGTTGGTGCACCTTTACTTTTGAACAGTTGACAGCCAAATTAACAAATATTAAAAGTTAATTTTTTGGATATAAGTGTAACACTAACAACAAAAGTGTTGTTTAAATAATAGAAACTTCTATAAAGAATTTTTAACTTTAAATTTAAAATAAAATATATTTTTGTTTAAGGTAATTTAACATAAGGTAATCTTTTCGTTGTTGTTGTTTTATTATTATTTAATTGAGCGTTAACAAATTTTAATATTTATAAATTTATTACAGAGTCAACTATGGAGGAACTTTATTACAATATTTTTTTAATTATAAAAACTGAGTTTAAAAACTAAAGGAGAGGTTTGATAAGCCCGAAATATTTTTATAAGAATAAATCTTTCTATTATAAAAAAGTTTAATAAGCTCTTATAGAGTTCATCAAAGTAACTTTATTTGTATTTCTTTTACATTTGAGTGAAAGTGATGCCAAAAAAGTTTCCTTCAGAAATAGGGAACTAATAAATCTCTACACTTACTGGTCATTTATTTCAGAGCTTCTATAGTAAGTAAAGCTTACTTTAGCAAGCTAATATTTTTTATTTAGTTTCAAGAAAAAAAAAAAAAAAATTTCCTTTAAGTTATTTATATATGTATTATTAAAAGATATTGGGAATTATGACAATTCACAAAAATAATTATTTTTAAAGCTAGTGCTAGCTTTGAAAATAATTAGTTTACACAATGAAGGGTTTAGCCCAGTAAAATAAATATTTAAAGAAATGTTCATATTTGAAAATTGTTGATAATTTGCAAAAATAAGTAAAATTTTTGGCCATATTCTAAAGGAAGTTTATCAGTGTAGTAGTTTCATTAACAAAATATGAATTAGATTTAATGTATTTAAATATTACTAATGATAATGGCTATACATTTTATGTTTAAAAAATGTATATTTTAATATAATCTATAATATTTTCTGCAAATTTTAAAAATGTTCAAATTTTGATCGTGTGTGTGTTATCTTTTTTAAAGAGGTTTAATAAAACTAACTTGAGATTTAATAAAATAATCTTCTGAAAGATTTAAAAAAAAGTCTTTTTGTCAACTTTCTCTCAGGAAAATAGCTGACTAAATTATATGCATTTTTCTTCACAATTAGCATAACTTTTATAACACAATTAGCATAATATCGAATTACAAAATACTTGGATGTTCTTAATTTATTATCTTATTTTTAGTATTTTAGTTCCTAATAAATGGCGCTAGAACATAATAAATTGAGCATTAGTAGCTTATACAAGAATTTAGAGTATGGTCCTGCACCAGAATCGCCAAAAATTGCGTACCAATGGCTAGATAGCCACGGAAGAGAGTTTTGCCATTTTATTAATGGAAAATGGCTATCACCTGTAGGAAGAGAGATGTATGAAAGCAAAAGTCCTGCTAATGGTAATTGGTTTCTATATTTTATAATGATTTTAGTTACAGGCATTAGTCAATAGATACATTTATCCCACACCTTTACACCACATGCGAGGAGTGCTTCTCAATCGACTGACAAATAGGTAGACATGTAAGGAGTGCTGCTGCATTGACTGAGGGCTTTTTTTGGGTTGGCATTCTATGAAATAAGATATTATTATTAAAAAAAATTTCAATATTTTCCAATTTTCTAAATTAAAGAAAAAAAAACACATTTGGTAGAAATTAAAGACGACCAAGAGTATATATATATATATATATATATATATATATATATATATATATATATATATATATATATATATATATATATATATATATATATATATTTATATATATATATATATAGGGGCTATCCTAGACTGTTTTTGACAGCGTCAACCATATTTTGGGCGCTCAAATCGGCCTTTTTTTTTTTTATGTTTTTAAGGACAAATATTATTATTTTCGTGAAAAAACTGCCGATTTTCTGCTAAAGTTCATTAGAACAAGGGGGTACCACCACCCAAATTTTTTTTCTTGAATAGGCCCTGATATATGTATATATATATATATATATATATATATATATATATATATATATATATATATATATATATATACATATATATATACATATATATATATATATATATATATATATATATATATATATATATATATATATATATATATATATATATATATATATGTATATATATATATATATATATATATATATATATATATATATATATATATATATATATATATATATATATATATATATATATATATATATATATATGTATATATATATATATATATATATATATATGTATATATATATATATAGATATATACATATATATATATATATATATATATATATATATATATACATATATATACACATATATATATATATATATATATAACCCTTAGATGTTGTCCGAAAGTTTTTTCCATATTTTGTTGACAAAAAGTAAAAATTAAAAAGCAAGACCGGAATTTTTTTTTTTTAATAATGATAGACTGCCTGCCCCAACCAAACCCTCAGTCGATGTAGCAGCACTCCCTTGCGGGTCAGGCTATTTGTCAGTCGATGTAGCAGCACTCCCTTGCGAGTCAGGCTATTTGTCAGTCGATGTAGCAGCACTCCCTTGCGAGTCAGGCTATTTGTCAGTCGATGTAGCAGCACTCCCTTGCGAGTCAGGCTATAAGATAGTCGATGTAGCAACACTCCGCGCATGATATACAGTAAAAAAAATTAAAATAAAAACATTTTATTAAAAAAAATAAAAATAAAAACGTTTTATTAAAAAAAATAAAAATAAAAACATTGTTTATATTGTTAAAAACATTCAGAATGTTTTAAAAACATTCAGAATGTTTTAAAAACATTCAGAATGTTTTAAAAACATTCAGAATGTTTTTAAAAACATTCAGAATGTTTTTAAAAACATTCAGGTCAATTAAATTTGCGTTTTTGTGGTTTTTTTATATAACAATTAATTTGTAATTAAATTAATGGTTTTGACTTTCGTCCAACACGAAAATGTTGGACGAAAGTCAAAAGTAATTAAAAGTGACGTATGTGTTGGCGTAAGAATCACTTTTTTCCTTCCGCTCTTCCCAAAGCCAACAAACTATAGATCTATATATATATATATATATATATATATATATATATATATATATATATATATATATATATATATATATATATATATATATATATATATATATATATATATATATTAGGGTGTCCCAAAAATATGAAGTTTTAAAATATTGATGTCTCACCCCATTAAATATGTCTGTATGGTAACAGTAGTTTACCTGCCAAATTTTAGCCCATTTGGACTATGTTTAGAATTCCCCCAAGGGGTTGAAAGTTTTCGATTTTGGTGTTTGATCGTTCACTACCAACTTTTGATAAGGTGTTATATGATATGATTATAAATGTTTTATGATTTGTTTATACAAATGAAACAAAATATATAATTCTGAAAAAATATATAAATCTGCAATGCCTTTTATTTTTTAATTTCAAAAATTAGGTCAAAAATGATTGAAAAACAAAATTTTATTGAATTTCAGTTCGCTTGAATATTAATTAATAAGCATTTATGCAGATTATGCAAATAATTCAAGTTTTGGCTAGCAGTTCACGATTATATTCTGCAAAGTTTTTCCTATGGTGTTTAACTACTTGAAGCAAAAATTGTTTCTGCTCTTCGTCTTTGGTGATGGTTTCATTGAAATGTTGTACCAACGCTGCTCCCCGTTCTGCAGAGTCATTGATGCAAACCAGATTCCTTACAAACACTGCTGCAACTTGGAAAGAAGGAGTATCTGACCAGTTTTCAACAGGTACATCAAGAAAACTGGCATCAATATTGGATGTTTCAAAAAATGTTTTAGGCACACGCAAATTGTCAAAACTTTGTGGTAGTATTTTTATCAGATGTGGGCCTTGATCTGCTTGTATTGTGCGGACAAGATCAGTCTTTTCTTTGTCAGACAGGAGAGATGAAAAAAGAGCAAGAGTTGCCAATTCTGGACTCATGTACCAAGAATGACGCAGCATCATTTTTAATCCAGTCGAACCAAGAACTGCATCGTCGTAGTCATGCAAGCGCTGTATCAACAAAATATCATTCACAGGTGCATCAGCAGTGAGCATGCATGTAAACCATGACTGAAGATAAACACAAATGATAAACCAATTCAAACATTGAATACCTTGTAATTTTCGAGCTGTTAAGTTAAAAATGGTTTTATTTACGGTGAATAATAGTTCAATTTTTTAATAGTTGGCTTTTGCCATCCATCGTGTCCTGTGCAGTGCACCAGGTTTGCGAATGGCTGCATCAACCTGCAGCCCAACCATTTGTGCAGCAAGAACTAGAAACTATAAATAGTCATCTCGTGAATGTCTGACCTCAAGTTGACATTTGATGAATGCTTTAATTGCATCTGAAACAATTATCAAAGGGGTTGATCTGGCTTCTGGTGTGTGATTCATTTCTCTCCATTTTTCATGAAACCTTTTGAAAAATAAAACTTCTGGTCCAGTGGATGGTCCAAGACAAACATTGAATACATCGGCAAGTAGCACTTCAAACATATGATGACGGCAAGCCATCCATAATAAATTACGTCCCATGGCTTTTTCTAGAAGAGTGCAAGCTCCATTGAGTTTTCCAGTATTGGAAGCTGTTGTGTCAAAGCACATGCCAATAACCATTGATTCACACTTTCAAAATTTTATATGTTCATGAACTGCATCAGCAGCTGCTTGTCCTGATCCAGATGCTAACTTTGGAACTCCAAGAAGTTTTGTAGTGCCATCGACAAGTGATGAGAGCAGGACAGGTAACCGATCTACATTGACCACACCAGTAACATCGGTCAAAAGTTTTCCATCCCAATGAACAATGGATTTTGAGGGAACATAATTTTCTTTTATAAGAGCTGCAGCTTGTTGATGACGGCACTGACGATGTCTATGCATAGTACTCTTGAAAAATATTGTCTCTATCGGAACACCAGCTTCATTGAATGCCGATGCAAGAATCATAGCTGACTTTCTAATGCTGGTATTTGTCCTATCCAGCACAGCTGCAACTTTGGGAGATATAATGTCTCTGCGATGTCTATGTTGTTTTGTAGAATTTGTTTTACTTGACCATGCTGATTGTACATGAAATTCTTCATCAGATTTATCATCTTCATCAGAATCATGGCAAACGGATGATGTGGTTGAATGTGTTGCACTGTCTAGTTGTTGGTCTGCAGCTGACTCTGCTGTTGATGATAACCCACTCTGTCCTCAGTAAACAATTTTTGATACAGCATCTTTTGCTGCATTATCAATATCCCTTATAAATTGTTTTGACGTTTAGCAACTCATTTTTCTTTAACCATAAGTTTTTTGTCCACAGACCCAATCGATCCCGTTGTTGATTGTTGTTGTAATTTCAAAAACTGTCTGTTTTCATCAGTTTTTATCAGCTGTTCAGAGTTGGCATGGCTGATGTCAAAAAGTTGACTCAACTTATTTGTGTATTCTTTTTGGTTCATTTGATCAGTAGAGTTCTTTCTCTTACAATGCTTCATCAAACGAACTTGGTCAGCATACAGATCTTTAATTTTCTGTATTATGTGATGTTTTTGTCGTACCGGCAGTTTTGATTTTACCCAAAATGGGAGCAGTTGCTCGTGCACTTGTTGTGCAGCTTTATTGATGTTTAGCTTCTGTACACGGTGATAGAATACAAAATTTTTCATGACATCTTGGCTTGAAGGGAGGCGAGCACCTGAGATGGTTTCTTTTGGAAAGCCGATAAGCCATATGTTGTTATTGCTTCTGGTTACTGTAGATTTAGCCATACCCTAAAAAAATAATACAAGTACCAATGACAGTATAAGTGTTATTAAGTATAAGTAGTTTAATATTGTATTTAAATATTTTAATATATTTTAGAAATATTTGGAGAATACAATTAAAAAATGATTACATAATTGTTATATTATATTATATTATCAGTGAGATAATTAAACTAGTTTGCATTTCTAGCTTTATTTCACTCATTTTGTGCATATTGTTTAAGATTATTGATATGGATTTTGAATTAACTCGATAGTAAAATTTTAAAAGCCCTTGGGGGACCTCTCAAACTTGTTCAAATGAGCTGTAACTTCACCAATTTAATTATTGTACCCAAGAGACACTTTTCAGAGGGTGAGACATCAACTATTTAAAAAAAAAAATTTCCGTGCATACATACATATATATATATATATATATATATATATATATATATATATATATATATATATATATATATATATATATATATATATATATATATATATATATATATATATATATATATTTGGAGAATACAATTAAAAAATGATTACATAATTGTTATATTATATTATATTATCAGTGAGATAATTAAACTAGTTTGCATTTCTAGCTTTATTTCACTCATTTTGTGCATATTGTTTAAGATTATTGATATGGATTTTGAATTAACTCGATAGTAAAATTTTAAAAGCCCTTGGGGGACCTCTCAAACTTGTTCAAATGAGCTGTAACTTCACCAATTTAATTATTGTACCCAAGAGACACTTTTCAGAGGGTGAGACATCAACGGTGTACCTTGGAGGTAGCTAATGTTTTATACGTTGGTGGTGCTACCAAGGTATACACTTGCATGATTTTGCAAATGCTATTATGAGTAATATATGTTATGTAAGTATTTTTTTAATGCAATATGTTGTTATAGTTTATTATGATTTTTTTTGTTTATTAAGAATTTCTTTAGTATAATATGATGTGTGTATTTCTTTGTTAAATTGTAATTGTTTTCTTCTCAAATTGTTATCTTCTCATTGATAATATTCTCAAATTATCAAACAGAAGATAAAACTGTGTATGAGTTGGAAAAATCAGACATGGTCTTTTAGTTGCCACTTCCCTAAATTACTGAAGGTTCAGCACGACAGCTGGAAAAACTATCATTTGGCATTAACTTTGATTACCTGAATATAGAGTAGACAAATGTTAAATCAAAGTGAAAGACTTAATATTACTAAACTTTAATGTAGAATTTGTTATTATTCTTTTCTTAATCAACTTAATTTCTTATGTAAGTTTTTAATAGTTATAAGTATAAATTAGTTTAAATTTCTGATCATACATAAATTCAACATTAATATAACTTACAACTAATCTTTTAGAGTACTTAGACATTTTAACTTGCAGCATAGACAGGAAAATCAATTGGCGTATTATATACTGGTTTTGCAAAAGCCTTTGCCTGTGGTTCACATAAACGTCTCTTAATAAAGTTATAATATCCCCTTATGGCATAAATAATCCTCTTATGACATCAAATCTAACTTATTAAATTGGATTAAATCATTTCTATCTAAAAGACAACAAAGAGTAGTCCTGGGGGACATAACTTCATCATGGCAAAATGTTGTGAGTGGAGTAGTTCAAGGATCGGTATTAGGTCCATTATTATTTTTAATTTTCATAAACGATTTACCAGAACAAGCAATTAATACTTCAAAATTGTATGCCGATGATAACAAACTTATTGCACTGGTTAACTCATTAATAGATCGTGATGTTATGCAAAATGATATATATATATATGTATATATGTGTATATATATATATATGTATGTATATATATATATATATATATATATATATATATATATATATATATATATATATCAGGGGCTATTCTAGCCCCTTTTTGGGACCGGCACGGAGGTACCACCGCCCAAATTATTTTCCTAGAATAGCCCCTATATATATATATATATATATATATATATATATATATATATATATATATATATATATATATATATATATATATATATATATATTTAATTTTATATATATATATATTATATATATATATATATATATATATATATATATATATATATATATATATATATATATATATATATATATATATATATATATATATATATATATATATATATATATATACTTTTACAAATTATATCGTAAATAAATGAACTATTTTATTAAAATAAAAATACACTTATCGTGCTTTCATATACGCTTATTGTCCTTTTAAGTCTTTCAATTGAAAATTAATTAAATTAAAAAGTAATTAAAGTTCAATTAATCTTTTTTAAAATTTTGGATATTTTTGTCAATATATTGTTTTCTAATGGCATCAACTAATCAGAAATCATGCATATTAGTTTAAAGTTTTAAGTTTAACAGTTAAGTTGCAATAAGATTCGTGGTATCAAAAAGAAAGATAGGTAGCAGGGCGCTAATCAGGCTAAGATTGAATTAACACAAAAAACTCTAATTGCGAAAAAGAAAAAAAATTTTACCAATTTTTTTTTGTCTTTTCTAATTTAGCATTTTTTTGGCCATTCTTAAAAGTAATGTTTTTGTCTGATTTTTTTTATTAGGGATTGTAAAGTACATTATGCTAAATTTATCTTTTGAATAGAAGTATGATCATTTGCTCTCTTGTGCTGAGATTTTTATTCAACATAAAGGGCTTTTGAGTTTCAACTACTGTAAATCTCTACGTGGAAGCTAATAATTACTGAATAAATAAAGTACATCACAATAAATTTACCTACAAATTAAATCAAAACAACCAGTTAATTTACAGTGAATGCTACAGTAACTCACAGTTACTCAACTATTAAGTTTACTTAATATACTCAAAGACTTGCAAAAGTTAGCCATACAAATGTTTCTATTTACATTTTATATGTTGTTAACACATAACATAAGCTTATGACTAAAAAATATTTTAATAAGAAATCTCGAATAGAATATGAAAAAAGTATATGAAATTTTTTATTTAAATCAATATTAAGATTAAACATTTTCTATAAATACACAAGTTGTTTTTAGAAATTTTTTTAAAAAAGAAATCTATTTGAACAAAGAATTTTAATCTTCTAAAATTCTCGTATTCAAATAATTTTGTGATTGAAATTTGAAATTTAAAAAAATTGGAAAAATTTAAAAGAATTTAACGCTCAATAATTTACAGTTTGTTTTATTGTTGTTTTATAACTTATATTATGTTTTTGTTTTATAGCTTTATAACTTTTTACAAAATTCTTTAAAAAGAACATGTTTTATCGTCAGCATAAATGTATTAAATAGTTTTCTATAACTAATTAAAATGGTCGAAATGTTGTAGTATTTGTGTTTTTACTTTTTCTTTTTATTAAGAAAAATGTTAAAGAAAAACAGTTTCTAAAAGTAATATCGTAATTAAATACATTACTTGCTCATTACATTATAACTTGCTCATTACACTGTAACTGCAACTTAAACTTTAAATTATAACTTAAGCTGTAAATTAGAGCAGTAACTGTGAATTATAACAGTAACTATAAATCATAACAGTAACTGTAAATTATAACAGTAATCCTATTTTAAACTCCGCCAAACAAGAAAATAATAAGATAATATTTAAATATGAAAGATTATTTAAAAAAAATAACAATTACAAACTAATGTAGAAAGGATACAATTTTATACTAGTTAAACCCTTACCGCAAAGCGGCGCCTGGGATAAGTAGGAGGAAGGATGTAAAATTTTTTTGCAATTAGATTTTTTTGCGTTTAACCCCTGATATATCAGATCATTTTAAAAACGGTTGAATTAGAAATATAAATTATTATAAACATAAGTAATGTTTTTTTTTTAAAACAGTTTCCTAAATTTCTTAAAAAAGGTTTTTAAATCTTTCAAAACTATGTTGGACTATATTGTACTTTGTTGTATATAAAAAAATTGATTACTTATTTTCTGAGAAAAATCTTAATCTTGTGTATTTTAAAAGCTACTAATTTTATATGACAGGAAAAATCAAACATACTTTCTAATTTTGAAAAAATCTGCATTTTACTAACTTATTATTTTTCCGCAATTATTTTTTTTTGAAGGATTTAATGGCAGACACTAAGATTAAAATGATTTGCAAATTTTTTTTTTTTCTTTTAAAGTTTATAAACTTTTTTATTAATTGTTTAAATAAAAATAAATAAGATACAGAATATATAATAAGGTGACTGACATCTTCATTTTTATGTAGAACGCATATTTATATAATCTTCTATAAAATGTAAAGATGTGTATAAAATCATATGATCAATAAGTAACACTTTAGTAGTCTGACTTTTTATTTAAATTAAAAACTATTTATTTTATTTTAAAAACAAAACTAAAATAAGTTCTATACAAAAATTTAAAAATGATATTGACATTTGCTAAAAACAAGTTGTACAAAAAAAATCTAAAGTTGCAAAAATACTATTTTATATTTGTGATTTAGTGATTAATAATACAAATAAATTGCAGGTTGTTAAAGAAAATATTTACATTACTGTATTTTTAAATAAAAGTAGATAAGTTCGCTTCACTTAATTACTATTTTTATTATGCTAGTTTATTCTAACTCTAACACTTAACAATACGTTGAACAAAAAACAAAAACATGCTACATTGAAAGTTTTTTTATAACCACTGCAGTCTAAGTATGAAGGGGAAAACCCAATCTGATTGTGTAAAACTGAACTGAGTTTAAAAATCTCTGCGGTAAGCGAAAATATTCTTTATTGAAACCAGATGTTTCACCAGAAAAAACTATGCAGATTTGAGAGCCTAAAATTAGGCTCTCAACCAGAAGTATAATGGCAAAACAAAAATGCTTTTGTTAATACTATTACGAAATTACTTTTAATAATTGTTTTTACTTAACATGATATTTAAAAAAATAAAAGCAAAAAAGTAAAAGTAAAAACACAAATATTACTTAAACCACTTAAACAACTTACTTTAGTTATAGAAAACTATTTAAAACATTCATGCTGACAATAATTAAACCACTTTAATTAGTTATAGAAAACTATTTAAAACATTCATGCTGACAATAATTAAACAACTTACTTTAGTTATAGAAAACTATTTAAAACATTAATGCTGACAATAATTAAACTACTTTAATTAGTTATAGAAAACTATTTAAAACATTCATGCTGACAATAATTAAACCACTTTAATTAGTTATAGAAAACTATTTAAAACATTAATGCTGACAATAATTAAACCACTTTAATTAGTTATAGAAAACTATTTAAAACATTCATGCTGACAATAATTAAACCACTTTAATTAGTTGTAGAAAACTATTTAAAACATTAACATGAGCTGACAATAAAACGTGTTATTTTTAAAGAGTAATGAACTATTATTGTAAAAAGCTATAAAACAACAATAAAACAAACTGCAAAGTTGTTTTAACAATATAACGAGCTTGTGTTGTGCATATAAAACAACTTGGTGACGTTGTTTTATTGCTGTTTTATACAGCTTATAACATTGAATGAAGTCAATAAATAGAATTGTTCTGATTATAATACTACTAAATTAAAGCATTATCTTCATAAAACTTTAAACATCATTATTGCGCAAAAATATGCCTATAGACCATAGGAGTCTATAATTTATAAACCAAACGATATAAATAACATTTGATACCAAATTTTTTATAATTTATTGTTACTTGATCTAGTGTACTATTAAAAATTTAGGAAAAGTTAATTTTTTCCTTTAAACGGTTTTCAAGTTGATGTTTTCATTTAATTTTTTCATTCAAGTTGTTTTGCAAAAAAAAAGTCCAATAAAAAAATTTGGTTTAACAAATCAAATTATATTTCCTTAAGTTTAAGTATATGCTTAAATTATTTTTTTAGAAAAAAATTTTTTGAACAGAAGTAAAATAATTTATTTTTTTAAGTTTGAATATTTTTATAATTTAATTTTTAGTTTAACGTTTGCAATAATCACTGGTTTAATGTTTGCAATAGGTTGTTTCTACTTTTAAAATATTTTTAAGAAACAAAAAATATTAACTATTCAAAATATTTACGATTTAAATAAAAGTTCTATCCTCACTAGCACTATGCAGCCCTTGAAATAGCGGATGATCTACAATCAATGACCGGCTACTTTTAGAAAAATTGACATTTTGATCTCCTAAAATTGAATGTGGCTGATCAAATTTGATCGGCAGTAATTCATCAAGCTTTAAAGATAATTAATAGAAAAACATTATTTCATATTTAATATTTTCAACTTTGTGTATTTCATATTTGAAATACACAAAGTTGAAAATATTAAATTAACCTCAAAATTATATAACTATGAATTGTATTTTAAATTTGATTCATGTTAATTTAATAACAAACAACTTGTTTAAATTCTAAATAAATCAATTGAAAAAAAAACAACAACAAAAAACGGCAAGTTTTATTTTAGTTCTAAATAAAATAAAAACAACAAAACAAATTTTTTTTTTCTAAATAAATTAATTAAAATAAAAACACCAAAAACAAAAATTAATTTATATTTTATTTTAAACAAACATCTTTAAATAAAATGCTTTGTAAAAAAAAAAAGGCAAAGTTTTATTTTAGCTCTAAACAAAATAATTTATTTATATTCTATATAAAATAATTAAAATAAATATGGCAAAACTAATGTTTTTATAAATTCTAAACCAAATAATTAAAATAAAAATGGCAATGTTTCATTTATACTCAAGATAAAACATTTAAAAAGAAATACACCAAAACGAACATTTATTTAATTTTAAATAAACAAATTATAAAAGAAACCGGCACAACAAATGATTTATTCAAATGCTAAATTAAATAATTAAAGTCAAAACGGTAATTTGATTATGTAAGGTAAAAAAAAAAAATGCGTTTTAAATTTTAATAAAATTTAATAAAAAGTTGATTGTCTAGAAAATGTTTTGATCACCTGGTTTTTAATTTTTTTATTTCAGCTAATCAATGTTGATCGGCAACCATTAAATAATTATTTCGAGCACTGCTATGTTCTAAATCTGATATTGTTACTGTAGTTAGATATACCTTTAACTTTCAGGAGTGATCCTTGGTATGCGACTGGGTATTACGGATGCTGCCCAATTAAGTTTACAATTATTTTTCATTAATTTTTTTTATTAGTTACAATTTTCCAATTTTTTTTTATTTCAAATTTCAATTGCAAAATTATTTGAATAAGAGAATTTTAGAAGACTAAATTTTGTTCAAATAGATTTCTTTTTAAAAAAAATTCCCTTAAACAACTTACGTATTTATAAAAAATGTTTAAACTTGATATCGCTTTAAATAAAATGAAATATAAAAAAATGTTATTGCGTTTTTCAAAATCTATTTAAGATTTCTTGTTAAAATAATTTTTAGTTAGTTTATATTATATGTCAACAACATATAAGATATAAATAGAGACATTTGTATGGCTAACTTTTGTGAGTCTTTGAGTATATTAAGTAAATTTATTTGTTGAGTAACTGTTGGTTACTGTAGTAACTTAACTGGTTGTTTTGATTTATTTTAAAGGTAAATTTACTGTGATGTACTTTATCCATTGAGTAAATCAAACTAAATATAACTTTAAAATATTATTGGCTTCCATGCAGAGATTTAAAGTAATTTAAGTTCAAAAGCGCATTTTATTGAATAAAAATCTCCACGCAAGAGAGTAAAGATCACGCTTCTATTCAAAAGATAAATTTAGCGTGACGTACTATTTGACCCCTAGTAAAAAACTTGGACAAAAATATTACTTTTAAGAATGGCATAAAAAAAAGTGCTAAAATAGAAAAGAAAACAAACAAACAAACAAAACAAATCGTTAAAATATTTATTAAGAAAAAGGAAATCGCGAAGGTATGAAAAGCAATTACGATTTGCGATACACTTAATTCGAGCCTTGATATATATATATATATATATATATATATATATATATATATATATATATATATATATATATATATATATATATATATATATCGTGTGTGTGTGTGTGTGTGTGTGTGTGTGTGTGTGTGTGTGTGTGTGTGTGTGTGTGTGTGTGTGTGTATATGTATATATATATATGATCAAACATTTAAATTAGGAAGAAAGACTAGGAAAATACAGAATAACAAGGTATTATGGTCATCAAGTGAGAAAAGTTCAAATTTAAAAATTTGAACAATTTAAATTTGAACACAGTTTAAATCAACTTGAACTGAAGACATTGCTTTGAAACAGCTTTATATTAACTTATACCTCTTTAATTACATTCACTTAGCTAGTAAAAATTTAATTTATGTGGACACATTTTTAGACCAGGTTACCTGCCAGGTAGTTAATAGATGTGGTCACAATTTCTTTTTAGCTAATAAATTGGTCTATAGAATGTTTTTCTATAAAGTGCTGTTGATGCTCCATCAACTAAAAATCTTGAGTTGACTAAGAAAGTTAGTGAACACCACACTCACCAAAAAACCTGGTGTTATACCAAACAAAGTTATATCAAAGATTAAGCTTCATCAAAATTTGCAATCTAGCACATCTGTTATGAATTCAAATCCCCTCATGTTGACTGTCTTGCAATCATTAATATCAATTTGTATAAGTTTATTCAAAATTTTAAAATGATTTTTCAAGTACTATTGGTAGTTTTAGTACAAACCTTTCTACAATTTCTTTTAAAAAACAAATGCCACTTATTACACTGACTTAATATCACTCTGACAGAATAACTTTTTAAACTTTTTAGTATCTTTTTAATGGGCGAACAAACATGTTTAAAAATCAAATAGTTAGAGACAATATGAATGCAAAAAAAACAAAGTCTTCAGTTTTTGCTTTTTTTCTTCAACATAAAAAAATGTTTATTCTAATTACTATTGTTATTATAGCTTTTTCAATAACATTTTTACTTTTTGTTTTCATTAGTGAGATTAAAGTTTTATTCCACCTACACCTTTCTTATTTAACTTATATCCGCTGTTCCGGTAAGGAAGCACTGCATAATGATAATATTTAAATGAACCTAAATTTCATATTTTCACAATAACGTATTGTTATCTTTTATTTGAATGTTAATTCATTTAAAAGATAAGCTGCATGTTTTTTAATTTAACTATGAAATGTTTTAGGTGAATTTCTTGCTAAAACTACACAAGGTACAAAGAATGATATTGACCTTGCAGTTGAAGCTGCACGTAATGCTTATGATTCTTGGTCAACTCTTCCTAGTCATACAAGAGCTTTGCATCTTTATAGTATAGCCCGTCATGTTCAAAAACATATGAGATTAATCTCTGTAATTGAAAGTTTGGATAATGGAAAACCTATTAGGGAGACACGAGATTATGACACTCAAGTTGTTGCTAGACATTTATACCACCATGTTGGGTGGGCTGAACTAATGGATACAGAAATGAAAGGTATGAATAGGATATGCTTTTTTAATTGAATAATATTCAAATACTTTTTGATTTTTATCAACACAACCTATTAACTGTTTAAAGTTATTACCTTTAGACTGGGCGCCAGTAGGCATAGTAGCTGGAATTGTTGCTTGGAATTTTCCATTAATGTTACTCATATGGAAGTTATGTCCTGCATTAGCTATGGGAAATACTGTTATCTTAAAGCCAGCATCTTATACAAGATTAAGTGCTTTGCTTTTTGCTGATATTTGTGCTGAAGCTGGTTTACCGCCAGGTGTTTTGAATGTTGTTACTGGAGATGGAAAATTTGGAAGTTTGCTTGCAGTACATCCTCAAGTGGATAAAATTGGGTTCACTGGTTCAACAGAGGTTAATAGTTTTATTTCTTTTCATTTTATATTTAGACATTATGATAAACTCAAGCAAGACTACAGTTATATGGTTTGTTTTTTAGAAGCTCAAAGCTTGGAAATGCTGCATACACTTATTTTTTTAAATTATTTTTATATTCACAAAGTTCTTTAGCAGTAAATAATGTAAATTGTTTCAAGCTTGTTCAAAATAGCAAATTTTTTTTTGCATATTTTTATTTCTGAATTTTTTTTTTTATGTGCATATTTTTATTTCTTTTAAAGTTGATTTTTTCATTTCATCTTCATAAAAATGTTTTATCATTTAAAATTTCAGTTTTTTTTATCATTTCATTTTCTTGTTGCACATTAAATATAATCTGAGGACCCTATATACTGCATCAAGCACCTCCTATTTTCCAAATAAGACTTGTCTCTGTTTTCAAAACTTTCCATTGGATTTCTCTAACAACTCTGTTAAATTTTTACAGAATTTGAATTTATGTAAGTTTTACAACAAAACTTTGTATTAAAAAAACAAAGTTTTGCTTATGGAATATTAAAAATACTATTGTAACTTTTTTAGTTAGGTTATCTTTAAGCAGCACAGAAATAAAAGAAACTATTTACAAAAATTTTTTGCTTCTATTGCTTGCAAAATGCATCAATCATTACCTTTTGTAGTTTTTAAAATTTCAGACTTGGATTACAAGTCTCAATCATTTTTTTGTATGTTTTAATTTAGGTTTAATCACCAACAAGGCAAAACTGAAGTTTAATGAACATGAGCTAGATAAAGACTTAAACTTTATAACTACTTTTTTCTTAGGCATTTAAAAGTCAACAGACAATGGTATGCTGGCCCCAGAGGCTATGCAGGAATCTTGCATGAACTTAGAAGGGCCTTTCGAAAAAAAAAAAAATTATTTAGCTATATTCTCAAAATTATCAACAAATAATTTTTTATTCCCTTTATATATGCTTTCACAAACTAAGTTCTTTAATTATCTGATTTCAAGTGCTGAATCAGTCGGTCAGATAGGAATTCGTTATCCTGAAATTATATAATTAAAAGAAATCACAATTGCTGGTATAAAAATGTAAAACAAAAATAAATTTTGAGATAAGTTCGAAAAAAAATTTTCCCACCTGATTTATGATACATGCTTTTAAAAGTTTTTTATGAATGCAAATACCATTTATATTCTCTAGTATAAACTTTCTTGTTTTATTTATAATAGTAACACACGCATTTTTTAGAACAAAGGTTAAACACTTCCAGAATTTCTAGTTTTACAAGTTTTCAGGCAAATTTTTTTTTCAAAAAAAACTTGTTATATATTAATTATGTCAATAAAGTTATTTACAATTTTTGGATTATCTATTGTTTAGTTACTTAACAACATAAAAATATTTTTCAAAAAAAATATTGTTTTAGTAATTAACCATTGTGAGATAAAAATTATTATTAAGAAAAATTATTAAAAAGTTTAATTTTTAGTTTTTCTTCATTAATTTTAATTTTTATTTAAATTCATTAATTTTTCTACATTTTCCTAAACATTTAACCCCTTGTTTTAATTTGTATCATTATTACATTTTTAAGCAATAATGTCGGTGCTGATAAAAACCAGGTCTATTTACAACTATTGCAAATTATTGCTATATTATAAGTATCGCTAATTAGTTTCCTCTAAGTTACATGCCATTATAAAACATAACTTTTTTATATTCGTGGGTCTTTAAAACAAGCATATCTAGTTAAATCCGATAAATAAGCTTTTTTGAAATAAATAAGCTTTTTTGAAATAAATAAGCTTTTTTGAAATATTCTGAATGGGTTTTTGGAGCCAGCACATTGCTTTCAACAGATAACTACATAAGCTGGACTCAGTTAACATCATATAGACTTTTGTTAAACATCGTGAATGTTGATTATTTTTTAAAACTAAAGTTTACTTTTTTTGTTGATGTAAATAACTTTCCTTGAAAATAATAATTATTTGCCATTTTAACAGTTTAAAATACCCCTAATTTGTTTATTAAATATTCCTATTTTATTTAAAAAAAACTCATATTGAATTGGTATAAAGTAGCAAAATTAAGTATCTCACGACCCATAAAGAAACTAAAAATATAAAAAAGAAACTAGAAATAATAATAATAAGTAATAGTAATACTATTTAAATAACTAATGATATTTATAGAAACTAAAAAAAATTGAATAAAATAGTAATTAATAGTTTTTTTTTACTTATTAAGTTCTGTATTTCAGTAAAAAGTCATTTTTTTTTTCAGTTCTAAAACTTTTTAAACTCTAGGTGGGTAAAATATTACGAAGAATAACAGCTGGTACCGGTAAAAAAATTTCATTGGAGCTTGGTGGAAAGTCACCAGTTATTGTATTTGATTCTGCTGATCTTGATTCAGCTGTTGAAGGAATTGTTATGGCAATCTGGTTTAATCAAGGGCAGGTATACAAGACAAACGTATGTATACACATATGAAATGCTTATTTATATGTATGTATATATATATATATATATATATATATATATATATATATATATATATATATATATATATATATAATATATATATATATAAATATATATATATACATATATATATATATATATATATATATATATATATATATATATATACATATATATATATATATATATATATATATATATATATATATATATATATATATATATATATATATATATATATATATATATACATACATATATATATAATATATATGTATACACTTTACTCAATTCATATCTAAGGATTCAATTTCCTAATATCATTTTTAGGCTCCTACTGTTAAATTGTACGCTTTAGTTTTTCTAAAAAGAAGAATATATATATATATATATATATATATATATATATATAAAAATTAAATTACTTGTTTAGATGAGCACTTTGATGTCGCACTGAAATAGCCTGCTGCTGGGGGCTACAGTACATACATTGACAAATAGCCTGACTCGTAGCAGTGTGATGCTACATTGACTGAGGGTTTGGCATGGGGCAGCAATTTTTTCTTTTATTATTATTCATTTTTTTCTTCTTTTTCTAAAAACGCAGTATGCTATAAAGAAAAGCAAAACTAGTGAGCAAGTGCTTATTTAAATACGCTATAGAAGATATATATATATATGTGTGTGTGTGTGTGTGTGTGTGTATATATATATATATATATATATATATATATATATATATATATATATATATATATATATATATATATATATGTAAATTATGTTAGTGTATTTTACAAATAGAGTGCTCAATGTTCTTAAAGAACAGAGCAATAATAAATAAATAAATTAGTAAAAAACACTTATCTAACTTTTATCATCTACTTTAAGTTTCACCATTGCTGGATCATTAGGAAGAGTTCAAAGAAGAGAGAACTCTTCCTGAAGATCCAGCAATGGTGAAACTGAAAGTAGAAGATAAAAGTTAGATAAGTGTTTTTTACTAATTTATATATATATATATATATTAGGGTAGGCCACACTACCACATAAATTTTTCAATGAATCAATTTTACTAATGGCTACATAAAGTATTGTTCCATTTACTATAAAAATAATTTTTTGTTATGAAAGTGTTTATGTAGCTCATCTCGAAGTTCTGCCAAATTTCATTTTTATTCTGAATTAATTGAATAAAACTAAAATACAAAACTTCCATTGTATCTGTTCCGTTTTTTAACTTGTTCGGTTTAACACTTATAATAATTGCATATTTAATTATTTGCATTTTTATTGTTCTTCATGTAAACAAAGTAATGCATAACATTCATGTCTCAATACGCGCTTTTTTTTTTTTTTTATAAGCAAATGATATTATTAATATAATGTATGTTTTACATAAATAGCTTAGATTAAAAACAATATTTTACAACAAGAGATCTTGAAAGATGATATTAAGATAATAATAAGAATGACGCGTATGAAACTTTACCATACATAAAGAAATTTGTTTTGCAATGATCTCCCAATGCAATGTATGTTTTCAAAAATCATGTTTAAAATGCTGAGTAAGACTAAATATTATGCTCATTTAATAATTTTTTTTTAAACAAATTTTACTCTCACCTATCTAATTTTAGGGAAGGTTTGAATAGCTAGGGGGAGTAGATTCAATGATAAAGTAGTTGTAGTTGTAGAGATAGGTGAAGAGGGGTTCGAGTTTGCGCAGATTGGGGAAAATGGTCATTAGATTGGGGTTTGGGAGGAGGTGGCTATTTTTTTTTTTTTATACTTTTCAAGATTTAATTCTTATGCAATTATTTTTTTTTAACACATTTTTATATCCTGTTTACACTAGTGAACTGGAATACAAATTTACTGCATAGCGTTTACTGTATTTTGAATTTTTACTGTATTGTATTTTTTTAAATTGTTTTTCTGCTGTTTTTTTATCAAACCTTACTAAATATTTAAAACCAGTACTCCAAGAGTAAGAGGAACACGGGATGGGTGACTTTTTAAAGTATAAATATATATAGCAATGGTAAGATAGTGTTTTGAAATATACTAAAAACCATCCTTACGTTTTTTTTCCTTTTCTAGCACTGCTTAAAAAGTAAAAGGTAAAAACACAAAGTTTTTATGGATTAATTACCTAATAATATAATTAAAAACTTATTCCTTATATTTATCTTATATTTATTATTTATTATGTTTATATTTATTCCTATATTTATATTCCTTATATTTATATATATTCTTTATATTTGTATATATTCCTTATATTTATTCCTATATTTATTCTTTAATATGTTCCAATTATTTAATTTTAGCATTTATTTTAAAAATCAACATGTTTTACATTCTAATACTTTTATAAAAATTTTTAATAAATTCGTCTACTGTAGAGGTCAATGATACTACTTTTTCTTTTTTTTTAACTGTGATTATAACCCTCTCTCATGGTCTCTCGTGGTTTTTATTAGTCATATACAGTATTAATATAAATTTAAACTATTTTAACAATGGCATCTCTCATGCAACAGTGAAAGTATGAGTGAATAAAAAAAAAAATTTAAAAAGGAAATTTGCTTGTTCAAATAATCAATGGATAATAATATTCATATTCATTTTCCAAATAAGAAATATTGTTAAAACCAGACTGATTAAGAATAAGACATTGTCTAGTTTGCAACTCTCAAAAGTTGAAACTAGTTGAATAGGCAGGATAGATAATTTGTAAAAAAAATTTTTCACTTGAGATTCTGAGATTCAAAATCTATGAGCGGTTGCTCTCTGGCTATCATGCAGCCATCATATTTTTAATTATTCTTTAGGTTATTTTGGAAAAGTTTATTTTAAAAATAGACAACAACTGATGTAATTATGCATTTTACATTTATTAACCCTTTACTTCACCAAATCATACCAAAAATGAAATTAAAAATTTTACGTTTTATGTTTTACCTCTATAGTATTCTATTTCATGTCAAAAAAAAAAATTAGACTTTTATGATTTATTTAAAAGATATGAACGCAATCTACAACAACATTGCAAAAAATGAGTATACAAACTACACAAATTTTTTTAAGTAATTTTTAGAATAAAGTTATTACAAATGGTTCCTACAGCCCATATTCCAAAATCCTTTAGAGTGTTGAACAATTTTATGCTGGTAAGAAGATTATCCATGAAGATTTTATGCCCTTTATTTTTTGGCAAATGTGTAACAGGCTTCAGCACCGCTGCTTCAACTTTACCATATTATTTAGAATTATCAGTATTTCTTCCTTGCCAAGATAGATACTAAAATCGTAAAGCATTCCACTGACTCCACATCGTGCCCAGACGTTTATGCCCCATTTGTGCAGTTTCTTTGGAAAATATTGTCTGATTGGACACCTTGATTTTGTGGGAATAATTTGTTTGTCTATAGACTGACATTCTGCTTGTGTTAACTAACTTGCACTTATCAAGAACACATTGCACAATTGGTTTAACTTTGTACAAATGATCGTATTCCGCTGTGCTTTTTTTGGCATGTATTATTCGTGTGCATGTCATCATTTGCATGAAAATACTTTTTTAATACTTCATATTGTTTTAAACCCATAATGCAATTGATACACATTTAGTTTATTGAGACCAATTCACCCTGTATTGCGGATATTTTAGCACTCACAAAGTAACTAGTATACCAATAAACTGTTCAATTTCATCACAATTAGTGTTAACAGATTTTCATGTCATTTGTACAGAATATAAGTTTGTCTGGTCAGCAATGATTTTAAATAACACTGCATCAAAAAATTCATTGAAGTATTGCCTTGGCATCCATTTCAAATGTGGAACCTTTTTGAATTCTTCACCTTTAAAACTAAAATCAACATTGTGAGGTAATCACTTGCATTAACGATAATCTTTTTTTTTTGCTTTTTAATACTTTTTTGTTTTGTTTATGACATTCTTTTGTATTATTTATTACACGGTAATAAATAAAACTAAGGGTTATTTGAATGGCTACTCTCATTATCAAAAGCTTCCATTTCACTTGTTGATTCATTTTTAGATTCACTTGTTGATTCATTTTCTGGTTGTTGTTTTTGTTCAGTTTGTTTTCATTTTCTGATTCAATTAAAAAATCAACTTCATTGTTTGATTCGCAATACACAGGTTTTTCTGGTTTAAATATATCAGTGTTTTCATCATAACTTTCTGATTCACTTTCAGAAAATTCACTTAATTCTGGGTACGGAAGATAAAAAACATTAACAGTTCCTTGTTCACCATAGTCAGTTTTAAATCTTTTTTTATTATAAAAATTATTGACTCTTATACAAGTTATCTAAAAATAAACAAATTTGATATTAGTATTATATAAATATAGGTTTAAGCGCTTTAAGCAATGAAAATTTCAAAATTTTGTAAAACCTTATCTGCGCAATGTTGTTGTACAACAATATTGCACAACAACAAAGTAACTTTAACTTTTTTACCCATGTAAATTGTAATTTAAAAGAAATTATGTTTGTATATAAAATAATAATAACTAATTTATATTATTTAATTTTAAAAACACTTTCTAGACAAAAATATATATGAAAATACAGATAAAGAATTTTAGGATTAAACAAATGGCTTCACTACTAAACTTTTTTAGCTTGAGTTATAAATTACACGCAAAACATAGTCCTGTCCAGTAGGTAAACAATTTAAATTTAAGGACTTATCTGTGATTTTTAATTCTAAAAGGTCTGTAATTTAATTGTCTTAAGTTACTAAATTTAGAATAAATATTAACTGTTGTTGTGCAACAACACTGTGAAGTAAAGTGTTAAATCAAATTGCTTCACTAGAGAAGCTATCCTTTTGCTATTTGCATTAGGTCATAATATTAAAAAAATAAAAAAAATAAATGAAAATGAAAATTGCATTTGCTTTAAAAAAGAACAATATAAAGAAGCTTGCATATGAGACTTATAAGATGCTGCAGAATTATTAATTTTTCTACCGGCAGTGATGTGTTTTTGTAATTTAGAAGATGACAGAAAATATTCTAAAATTCATTTGTAGAAATGGAACAAAATGTAAATTATTTAAAATGAAGCTTTTTTCAAACCTTCAAGGTAACTATCAATACATAAAAATTAGTTAAGAAGATAGTTCAAAATATATACATAAAAATAAACATATAGGACAAATTAAAAAAAAAAATTTGGGTGAGGCTATGCAAAACAAAGCTTTTAAAGTGGTCACAAATCCCAATAATTAGTAATCATATGCTGATTTAGCACAATACAAATAATTTATAAACCTCTTTTATTAGTAACAAATTAGTTAAGACAGTTATTTTACTGAGAAAAATATTGTTCATTACAAATATTTACTATTGATATAAAAATCCTAATCATTTTTGACTTTTCTACTAAATCCTAATTTTGACATATTTTAGGCTAAAAATGAAAATAATCTAATCAAATTTGTCAATACTCAATAATCTTTTTTTCTATTTTTTTTTAATAGTATGTATTCTTGTGTGTACAAGATCATGTTTTTTTGCAGACATACAATTTTCCAAATTTTGGTTTTTTGGCCTGTGCTAATTTTTTTTTCTATAACTTTTTTTGTTTTTTGGGCTGCTCACTTAAAACTTGTTGATGATCTTAATAAAAAGCAACTTTTTTTCTGATTTAGCTCAATTCGAAAGCTAATTTTTAAAAGTAAAATTTTTGATGATTAAAAAGCATCTTAAATGTTTAGATGCAAAACACTTACCATCCCCCTCTTACTTCCTTACATTCGATTTTTTTTGGGCGATACTTTAGCACAAAAATGAAAATCTTTATATCAAATTCGACAGTATTCAGAATCATCCTACTATGCTTTTTTTGTTTAGTACTTTTATTATGTTAAGAAACAACATTTCTAGCAGCCATGTGTAGTTTTCTAATTTTTTTTGAATTTGGCTTACCCTAATATATATATATATATATATATATATATATATATATATATATATATATATATATATATATATATATATATATGCACACTTAGGAAGCTGGGAGGGATTTACTACATGTTTAAAAAAGAATGTATATATTTACTATATGTGTGTGTGTATATGTGTATGTGTATATATATATATATATATATATATATATATATATATATATATATATATATATGATATATATATATATATATATATATATATATATATATATATATATATATATATATATATACATACATATATCCACTCTTAAGAAGCTGTAAGAATTTACTACATTTTTAACAAAATCGTTTAAAGTACAGAAATTAGGAATCACATTTTTTGAAGCTTTTATTTTTTTCCTGTTTCTTAACATGTTTCCTGAGATTTTGATTTGGTGACAATTTTTAACTGATAGTTCTTATAAATAGTTATTAAAAATTTATGGTGACACTAACTTTTCAATGAAGTACCACATGTGATTGCTGAAAACTCTAGTTGTATTTAGTTATAGTTAAATCTGTAGCTTTATACTCAAATAATGAATCAATAAAATTAAAATCATTTTTAGGAGCTGCTGAAGATATAGGTTTACTTCCCCACATTGGAATGTATCAATAATAACAATTCTTTGTAACTTAGTATGATGTTTTTTGCAAAAAACATCATTCCAAGTTACAAAGTTTCTTCATTTTTTTGCTGAGTTTCTGTTTTGCAGCTTTTATTCTTTTTCAGCTTTCCGTAACAAGTTTTTCAACATGTGTTATAACATGATGACGTTGCTTTGTCGGAACTCTAGCTCTTTGCCAAAAGTCTAGAACCAGATCTGTCACAAGGCCTGCACTTTCTCTTACATTATTTTTATTTTTAAAGAAAAAATAAGATTGCAAAACTTGCCTTTTAGATGGCAACTTTTGTCCTGTGATCACAGCTGTAGCTTGACCAACACACCATACTTCATTTTTACTTCTAGTCTGCATTATAAATCAACTTCAAAAATATCTATCGAATTATGTGTTTTTAAAATGTATTTTCATTCAAGACAATGAACTCGTTTGGAATTACAGGAGGATGCACTAATTTTGGCAGTAGTACAATATTGATGCAATAACTTAAGTGGATGATGAAGTATTACAGTGGGTTTTGTGAATTCCAGTCAACTTATTTTATTTTTAACTTGATGATTTGCTAAAAAAAATAACAAAGTGTATTATGCATAATGACTCATAAGATTAGGAAATAATAAAATATTGATAATATTCTCAACATAATTAGTAGAATAGATGTGATAAGTGATGAAAAATTGTGTTCGAGCAATCTTGCAAAATTAAAAAACCCCTAAACATTAACATATTGCATTGAAAATTTCCTAATTTTTTCATTAAATTGAAATCAAATATAAGGTTAAGAGCATAAAAAAGAAGAAAAAAAAAATTTTTTTTTTAATGCATTTATGTCACCCTGCAGTTTAGAAATTAAAGTTAATCATTTAAGACAAGAACTTTTTGATAAAACTAACATATATTTACCTGTGTAAGAAAACATGGCTCTACTTGAGTCAACTTGAGTTTACTCTAGTAGAATCATGTTTTCTTATTTGGTTGTATTGTTCCTTAAAATGTTTTTCTTGTGCAAATTTTTAATGGAAAAAAGACAAACAACTTTAAAAATCAATTCCTTGACAATTTTTTTTTTGCAATAATATAAATCCTTTATATACCAAGTTTAGATTTGATACCTGCTCAAATCTAAACTTGGCTGATGTATATAATCAACAATAGTCGCTAGGCTAAGAACACAAAAATGTTTTATTCTAAGTTGCAGTTATAGTGTGCAGGTAACATAATTAATACTGTACAATATTACTTTTAGAAATTGTTTTTACTTAACATGATACTTAAAAAAGTATCATGTTAAGTAAAAACAATTGCTGTTTAATACAGTTTATAACATTATTATTATAAAACACGTTTATAATAAAACAAAGTAAATTGAATTATTTTAATTAATTAATTAAATTATCGTCATAAAACTTGAAACTTAATATTTCTGTAAAAACACACTGTATAGACCAATTATCTATACATTATCTACAGACCAAACAAGCAAATAAAAAATACACTCTATTATCTACAGACTAAACAAGCAAATAAAAAACACACTCTATAATCTACAGACCAAACAAGCAAATAAAAAACACACTCTATTATCTACAGACCAAACCAGCAAATAAAAAAAAAATGATAAGTAAACTCAAAAAAATACTAAACTTATTAGCTACCATGTTTTTCTAATTTATTACTTCTTGATCTACCATTCGATTAAAAGCTTTAAGTATAGTTAATTTTTTCATTTAAGGGATTTTTAAGTTAATATTTTAATTAAATTTTTTTGTTGAAATTGTTCTGCAATAATATATTGTGAAAGAAAAAAATTTGGTTGAATAAGTCGAATTATATTTCCATATTTTGAACAAAAATAGAATAACATTGTTTTAAATTTAAATTTTTTATAATTTAGTTCAAAAGCGCTTTATGTTGAATACAAATCTCCTTGCTAGAGAGCAAATGATCACACTTTTATTTAAAAAATACGTTTAGAGTGGCCTCTTTATGACCTCTAATAAAAACCTCAGACAAAAACATTCTATATTTTTAAAAATGACCAAAAAAAATGCTGAATTAGAAAAGAAAACTAATAAAAATAAAAAAATTGCAAAATTATTTTTTTAAGAAAAAGATAATTGCGTTATGCTTAATTCAAGCCCTGCATATCCATTGTTCTTAATAACCTTAGTACATCTATGAGGCATAGATTTAGTAAGATTGCCAATTTAAACTTGTTTTTTTTGTGTGACCAGTCTAAATTCTCTAATACAATTCTTTAACATTTCTGAATCACCATGCAAATGCACTTTATTATCATATTGTTTTCATATATTCTCAATCAGTTAGGAGATTGTACAGGATGTTGTATTACAATGATTTTATTTGTATTAAATCATGCTTGAACGAATTTTGATGTGTGTTTGGGGCCATTGTCTTGTTGAAACGTCCAACATAGAGGCATTACTTTATCTACAAATAATGTCTCTAAAATAATGTCATTTATTTCCCCTTCCCCCTCCCCTCCTCATATAACAAAAATGTTTCCACTAACATAGGAAAAGTGTTTTCAAAATTGGTCGATAAGCATTTTCCGCCCTCTAATAAATTTTTAATCGAAATACAATTAAAGTAAGCTACAGTTGCACAAAAAGTGTGGAAAGAATTATAAAAGGTCACAATAATGCTTTGTTAAACAAAAATGAAATCCTAAATGAAAAAACTATAGAAAATTGTAATTGTAAACAAAAAAACATTTTTCCAATGAGTGGAAGTTGTTTATCAAAAAATGTAGTATATAAATGTGTTGTTGCTCTGAGAATATACCTGATAGACAATATATTGGCATCACAGAGGGTGAATGGAAAAAACATTTTGCCAATCATAAGCAATCTTTTAAAAATAAAAAATATTTAAAAGACACCATGCTGTCAAATTATATATGGGAATTAAAAGATAAAAATATTGATAATTTTATACTGAATTGGTCCATCCTTAAAACAGTGCCTGCATTTAACAATATTTCCGAAAAATGCATACTATGCCTACAAAAAAAATTTGAAATGATTACAAACCAAAAATGCTCAGCAAATTCCACAAATGTGTGAAAATTTACTGTAGTTAAAAATTTTGTTAGGTGATTTCTACTTATTTATATATATATATATATATATATATATATATATATATATATATATATATATATATATATATATATATATGTATATATATATATATATATATATATATATATATATATATATATATATATATATATATACACAAATGTGTGAAAATTTACTGTAGTTAAAAATTTTGTTAGGTGATTTCTACTTATTTATATATATATATATATATATATATATATATATATATATATATATATATATATATATATATATATATATATATATATATATATATATATATATATGTATATATATATATATATATATATATATATATATATATATATATATATATATATATATATATATATATATATATATATATATATATATATATATGGTTTTTGTTTCAGTTTTTTTGTTTTATTTAGTATTTTTAATGATGTCAAAAAATGTATTTTTTAAAATTAAATAATATACATATGACTTAAAAATTAAGTTTTAATTTAGGTATGCTCTGCTGGATCAAGATTACTTGTCCAAGAGACTGTGGCAGATGTTGTTATTAAAAAGTTGAAAGAAAGGATGAAAACCCTAAGAGTGGGTCCTTCATTAGACAAATGCATTGATATGAGTGCTATTATTGATGAGTCACAACGAAAATCAATTGAACAATTTGTTGAAGAAGCAAGAAGAGATGGAGCTGAGGTAGTAATTATTAAAAATTGGATCAGGTATTCACAACAAATAACTTTGATAAATTAGTAACAATTTATAGTGTTTTATAAAAAATCTGAAAAAAAATATTTTAAAATCTGTTATACTTTTTTCTGCTTTTAAAGTTACAAATTTAATCTTAAAATTTGTCAAAGAGTTCTTATCTTTAAAGTGATCTCTCCAAGACAAGTTGTGTTCATATCATAAATAATCCTTAAACAATAAGTTTCATGTTAATTAAACTTTTCAAACAGATTTTTAACACCATTTTTTTTTATCTTGAAGGTAAATTCCAGCTCTTTGAGTTATTTTTTTTAATACTGGTCTGATAAATGCGCTTTTTTAGTTAATAAATAACATTAATGCTAGAATGTTCTTTCAAATAACTTATATTAGAGTTATAACGTTATTTTTGGGTTTTCCCATTTGCAATTCAATTTATGTAGAAGAATGCCTTTATATAAAACCTTTTATAAAATCAAATAAAAATGATCAATTAGTCTAACTTTTTTTTTTTTTTTTTTAAAAACAAAGCTAATACTAGTGCTATAAATATAAGATATGTAAATTTAAAAATTGTTCTAATATTTCTTAAAATCAAGTTCTGCTAATTAAATCTTAAAACCAAAAATACTTTTTTTTTGGATGAATTTTTGGATCGAAGATAAAGCTTTTTTAAATCAAATGACTTTACAGGATTTCAAAATGATATCTGTTGACGTCCTGAGAGTGTTTTTAGGCTGAAGAAAAATTTCATGAAGGTAATTGAGAAGCATTATTGTATTGGTTAATAAAAATTGTTGTTTTTTTTTTAATTTATATATCCCCTTTATTGCCATATTTTTTATATTTAAAGAACTTACTAATATATGAAAAAGATAGCAATAAAGCTAAGAAATAAGTTTAAAAAAAGCTTTAATTAAGCTTTAAACTAGTTATAAATTAACGTTTTGTAATCACCTTTGTGAAATTTTTTCTCTAGCTGAAAAACTCTCAGGGCTTCAACAGATATTTTAAAAATCTGTAAAGTCATTTGATGTAAAAAATTTTGTATTTTAGATTTTATTTTTTATCCTTGATATTCTTTAGAAAAAATATAAATAATAAAAATAAAAATAATAAAAAATATAAATAAATAAACTAATACTATAGTTATATCAAAGTTTTCTTAACTTAAAAAGGTTACTGATCGGGCAGTATCAGCAACAACATATTTTGCTTTTTTATAATACAAATTATCTGTAAAACTATATACATTTCTTGTTCTTAATAAATGTATGTACTATGCTTTATTTTAATCATTCTTAAAAAGGTACAATTAAAGCATAATATATACACTACTTAAGTATGAGAATCTTTACCCTTAAGTATGAGAATCTTATAGTTTAGTATAACTTCTTTAGTATCAGATACTTATAGTTTAGTATATCGTTTTTTTATAGTAATGGCAGCTTGGGAAAAAAAGAATTCTCGTAAATATTTAAGCTGATAAGTAACATTACCTAGATTAGTAAGTAAGATTAACTTAAATGATTATTAGAAAAAGTTAATACTCGATAGTAAGAATTACAGTTTGTTTCATCTCTCCTTGTTCCATGAAATTTACAAAGTCCTGTCTCCATTTTATTATACTAAGTATTTTTACATTCATTTACTGCACTATGAGTAGAAATTCTCAATTTATTATGTTTTTGCAGTACTTCAAACAAAAATATCTAACTAAGTCTTTGTTTACCTCTGATAATTTAGCTCATGACATTTAACATGCTTGTGCAATCTTTTTACTGTAATCAGAGAATTGTGTTTTACAATTTTTATTTTGTTAAAATTCTCTTGCTGAACTAAAATGTTTAATGTAGCGCCAACATCTATTTGTGTAGTTGTGTAAATCGTTTATAAAACTCTGCGGTAATACATTTATTATTCAAACCAGATATTTTTACAATGAAAAAAAACTATGCAGAATCATGAAGTTATTATTAACCTCTCAACCGGAAGTATAATGGCAAAACAAATATTTTTTGTTTATGTCTCAATAAATAAATTGTTTTGGTAATTTTAACTCTCAAAACTTATTTTCTAATATTTACTTTCAAAATAAACATAATTTTGGCACTTGGGAACCCCTTTAAATTTTTTATTTAGATTTATCAATGTTGTGATATTCCATCTCAAGGATGCTATTATCCTCCTACACTTGTTACAAATGTTTCCACAACCTCAAGGATTGTCCAAGAAGAGGTCTATTTGAAATCCTTTTTTTTTTATTTTTTTATTCTCCATGGTTGCTTCTTAATTTGTTATTTTTTCTAATAGGTTTTTGGTCCAGTCTTAACTGTGTTAACTTTCAGAACTGCCAAGGAAGCTATTGCTCTTGCAAATAACTCCATATATGGTTTAGGTGCAAGTGTTTGGTCTGAACATATAGGTTTGGCAATGGAAGTTTCAAGCTGCATCAAAGCTGGAACTGTTTGGATAAACAATCATAATGTTTTTGATGCTGCTGCTGGCTTTGGAGGTTATAAAGAAAGTGGTTTTGGCCGTGATGGGGGTAAAGAGGTAAAATATTTGTATTTGAAAATAATAGTGATGTTAATGTTAACAAATGATGAGGGTGTTAATGGAAAAAGGTTTGTGATATGATAATAAAAAAATCCTTGTTGCATAATGATAAAAAAATGTGTGTTAAAGGAATATACAATTCAATACAATTTCAATATAGATATTTTTTTTTTTAACTTTTTCTTCACTCTCAGAGAGTTAAATATAGAGATTGACTCTACTTTTTCATCAAGATCATTTGAATAGAGTCACTATTCAAATGATCTTGATGAAAAAGTAGGTTTATTTATTAAAATTAAAAATGATTATAAATATTATTTATAATCCCTACTTATAATTAATTTTTGTCACAAATAATTCTTTAGTTTATAAGTTGTTAAATATCTCTTAATAAATAAGTTTTTCCTTTGTTTCAATTATTAGCTTACATGAGTTAATTTAATTCACAAATTGAGGCTAATAAATATAACCAAAAAGGTGAAAAAATAGCCAACCTAATAAATACATATTTTAATATAATTGTTTTTTTATTTAATTTACCCTTAGAAAGTTAAATAAACCAAAACAAAAAAACCACTGTTAAGGAAGCTCATTTATTAATTTTTTTTTTCTCTTCAACTTTTTGATAATAGTTGTTCTCTCAACACTTCAAGGCATGAACAAGTTGCATTTAATTATTGAAAAATATTATGAAAAACCTGTGCAAAAAATAATTCTTTCTTTGATTATTCTTTTTAATCTTGATTTTATTTAGGGACTTTATGAGTATGTGAAACTAAAATGGCAACAAAAAGTAAATGTTGATACGTCTTTATTTGATGTTTCAAAGTTTGGAATTGCTTCATCTCCTGGCGTATCAAATATAAATTCAAATCCATTGTTGTCTAGCGATGACACATCTCCAAAGTATGGTTTTACGGTCATGACTTGTTTTTTTACAACTGTAAATTATTTTTGTGTGTTAACACCATTTCAGTTAAATTTACAGAGCCTGAGCAGTGTTAAAGTTTGTCATTTAAATGTATTTATATTGATAACACTTTTTTTTAAAGAATCGATCAAACATTAAAACTTTACATTGGTGGAAAACAAGTTCGCCCTGATTCAAATTACTCTCGTCCTATTTTAAATTGTTCATGTGTTATTGGACAAGTTGGTGAATCAAACTGTAAAGATGTTAGAGATGCTGTTGAAGTGGCTCATAGCGCTCAAGAAGGGTAATCGTGTTTTTTTATGTGTGGGTGTGTGGATAAAATATATATATTATTCTTATTTTGTGTATGTTTTTTGTTTTTTTTAACATCTTCGCTTCCAACAAGGCTACAAGCAACCACTATTAGAGTTGGAAGTTACTGGAAGAGAAAAGATAAAGATTGTAGACCAAAATAACGATTGACAGACGATTTAAAAGATTGCAAATTATATGAGTTATATGAATCAGGAAAGCAAGTTGAAGGAAAAGAATTCCAAAGAACTGATGAGTAGGAGTTTTTAGAGCACTTGGGAATAGTCACAGAAAAAGGATGAGACTTGATTAAATAACGAGTAACAAGAGAATGAATTTTAGTAGATGGCACAAGAGACACTAGCTTTTTAGAGCAGTGCCCATTATAGTATTTGTAGAAAAGAAGAAGAAGAGGCAACATTACAACAATGTGATAATGGTTAGAGGTTGGATGCAAGAGCAGGTCCAACTATGTTTACAATGTGCCCCCTCCAAGCAATCAGAGAGTGTTGGCTTCTTATCATGACAAGAATAAATGGTAGTATCATCAGCGAAACAATACCACCTTAGATGTGAGAATATCTGGAAGATTGTTAAAGTAAATAAAAAAGAGTATAGGCCAAGGATTGAACCTTAAGGAACCCCTGAAGTTACAGAATATGAAGAAGAGTGCTGCCCATCGAGGACAACTTTTATACTATGATTGGAAAGGAAGGACTCAATAATCTTAGAGATGTTACCAGATACACCGTAAGAAGAAAGCTTATGGAGAAGACAGCATGCCAAACTTTATTAAAAGCTTTAGAAATGTCAAGAGCGATGGCCTTAACCTCTCCACCTTTATCTAATGCACAATAAAACCTATTGGTTATTACTGTTAGCAAATCAGGTGTAAAGCGAGAAGATCGAAATCCATATTGATGGTCAGAAAGAGAGTTATTAGATTCAAGATGAGAGATTAAATGTTTGTTAATTAAAGATTCAAAAACCTTGCTTATGATAGAAAGAAGACTAATGGGATGGTAGTTAGACGAATCAGATCGCTCTCCAGAATTTTTGAAAATAGGGATAACAGATGCCACTTTCCACCAGATTGGAAAACAAGACTGATAAGCACTTGTTAAATAGTTTTAAAAGTACAGACGACAGCTCTGGAGAACACTTCTGCAAGACAATAACAGGTATGTTGTCCAGACCATAAGCTGTAGAAGAGTCTGGGCAGGAAATCAATTAGATACAGAAGCTGGAGTGATATGAATGTCAAGCAATAGATCAACCTGTTTGATGGCTATATCAGGTAGAACGCAACTAGTGGAATCAAGAGATGATATTGATGAAAAGTTCTTAGCAAACAATTCAACTTTGTCTTTAGGTGAGGTGATTAAGTCTGAACCATACAAAAGAGGTGGAATAACAGTTTTGCCCTTATTCTTGATACTATTAAAGGTTCTCCAGTCACGAGAGACTATTTTTGTGATAAAATACGAGATTTTATGACCTGAGAATTGCAGGCTTTGGCGCGAGATAAAACCTTTTTACAATGGTTTCTAGCAGTAAAAAACAGACGTTTGTTTTATGGAAAATTGTTTTGCTGATAGATATGGAAGTAACAGTTTCAATTAAAATTGCAGCAGCACAATGTGAAGAAAACCATGGAGAAGAGTGAGGCTTGAACTGGAATGGTCTAGAGGGAATAAAAGATTCCATACCAGCCTGAATCCACGAAGTTATGTAAGAAACTTGTCATTTGTCAGCAGGAAGAAGATGATTTCTACTCTAGGGCCATCATGAAAAAAATCACGGAAAGAGTCCCAATCAGCTTTAAGGTAATTGTAAGAGGTATGATGATAGTGGGATTCAGATGATGAAGAAGAATGAGATAATAGTTTTAGAGAGATCAAACTGTGATCAGAAGCACCTAAGAATAAATGTGGAGAGACTGAGCACTGACTAGGATCAGAAACAAGACATAAGTCGAGTAAAGAAGGTAAATGATTCAGGTTGTCTGGAAAGTGAGTTGGAAAGTTGACTATTTGTGTTAGGGATTGAGAAAGGCAAAAGTTGTGGGCTTTAATGCCTGTAGAATCATGACAATAGAGCCAAGAGAGATAAAGAGAGAGGGCTTAGTAAATTTGATCAGAAATAACATCAAAAAGAGTGCAGTCTTGAGATGAAGGAGAGCGATATAGAACAAAGAGAAAGGCAATAGAGTGAAGTGTTGCTAAACAAAAGCACATGAAAGAATAGTCTGTGGATTCAAACCTAGTTTCACGACAAATGGGTGAATTCTTACGAATGTAAATGCCAAGTCCAATCATGTGACTATTGGCGTATTTATAAATTAAAGGAAGATAACCATCAACACTAAGCTCATAAGATGAGACAGCTGAACTCAAATTAGTCTCACAAACAGCAAGTAGATCTGTTGAACTTCACAAGAGACAAGTCTCAACAGAAGAAAAGTTACTTCGAAGACCACGAATATTAGTGAATGATAGGTTTAGAGAACTTTGTGATGACAATGGTTTTTTGTGTTTTATAGTTTTGGTATTTTATTTATTTTTAAATTTGTTAAAGAACTTGACTCAAAGCATAGACAGTACTCAGTACACTGCCTAATAACCCAAACAATTGCCTCATTACCATTAATAAACCCTAAGCCGTAACAAAGGACTCCAAATGTGGCCTTGACAATGCACTTCAAAAGTACAAACAGGGACACCATTCATGCGCAACATGGCACTGTTTGTTTACTTTGATTGTTTTGTTTGTTTGTTTACTTTGTTTATTTACTTTGATATTTTTCAGCTGTTGATGGAATCAGCCTCTCTGAGAGCTACGACAAAGTTCGGGAAACCTGACTACCAGCTGGCCTCAGAACCATAAAACTGAGTTTTAGAGCTGTACCCTCATTTGGAGATAATAGAATGAGTTGCCTAGTCATAAAAACACAATCAAAACCCATCCATTGAGTCAAGAAGATCCAGCATTCAATATCCTAAACTGGAAACAATGTATTAAAAATATATCTGCGCCAGCCTAGTAGGTGAAGAAGGGGTGCGAGGCTGGTCGACAGATAGAATCTGTTTACCCCTTAAGTCTTTTCCTAGGAGATCTTCTACAAGACTGTAGCCAGATGGATTCAACATCTGCCCAAGATGAGTGTTTTTATTGAGACAACATCTCTATCCTTTACTCAACCAAGAGCCCTAAGTGTTTTAAGTCAGAGTCTTGCATGGTAGTTGAAAAGTTTCTTCCATAACTAGACCAGATGTTTTTATTTTTTAATGGTTGCTTGCCCAAACCAAACCCTCAGTTAATGTAGCGGCACTTCCTTGTAGCAGCAGGCTATAAGATAGGTGATGTAGCAGCATTCTTTGTAGCAGCAAGCTTTAAGATTGTTGGTGTAGCAACACACCTCGCATGTTTCAGAAATAATATAAAGCAATATAACGGGTGATGCGGAAGTTATTGGACAAAATAAAATCGTCAATAACTTATTTATAAATAAAAAAACAAACTATTATTATATTTTTTTTTAATAAAGCATTTATCTTTTAATAAAAATATATTATTTTTTATATGAAAAAACACCACCATCTGCAATTGATCTCAATTTTGCTCTGACACCTTTCATATGCGACTGTAAAAAGTTTAAATAAATTTCTTGTAGTTTTAGTTTAATGCGATCAATCAAAACTTGCTCTGTTGAAGCTTGCCAATCTCCCTCGTAAACCTTCTGTGCCAAATGTCCCTAAAAATTTTCAATTGGTGGTGCGTGAGGCACATTTAGGGGATTGGATTCTTTATCAACATAATAGACATATTGGTCCATCCAATTTAGAGAATCTTTAGAATAATGAGAACTTGCTAAATCTGGCCAAAATAAATAGTTAAAGTCTCCGTAATACTTGTGAATAAATGGAAAAAGTCGTTTTTCTAAACATTCATTAATAGATTGATGAATTGATCGCTACAGCCTCAGAAGTGCGAAACAATGGCTCGGACATACCACGGTCAGATATGGCTATCCACATTAATAATTTTTTTGAAAATTTCTCTTTTCCTATAAAACGAACACTTTCTGGGCATGTCTTTTTGTTGTTTGTGTAGTATCCAGAATTTCCAGACGTGTTGTCCCCTGCAAAACAAAAGTATTTTTCATCATCGATGACTAGAAGCGATTTTGTGTTATAGAGTTGGTTAACTAGTTTCCTGCTTCTTTTCTTTGCCTTTATTTGTTGTTCTATAGTGTATTTTGGAGTCTTTTCACGTTTTCTATATTTAATATTCATTTTTTTTAACTGACAACCAATTGTTGATTGATTTACACCGAATTTAATACCTATTTTTCTCTGACTGACCCCTTTTCGATTGTTGACAAGTCTCGTTAATTCGGCTTTTTTTTCTCTAGTCCAGGATGTCGGACGACCAGAGTGCTTTCTATCAGAAAATGATTGAACAGTTTCAAGTCTTTTTAGGACATCATATTTTGTTCTTCGAGCAAATCCTTCCTTTTCAAAATGATTTACATTTTTTTTTTTTTAATATTAGGTTTATTTTCAAAAAACATTTTTAGTTGCTTTCGAAAAGATTCTCGTTCAGCTGCATTTAACCTCATTTTAAATAATTGTGTTTCAAATAATAAAGTTTATATTTTATAGAACGTTTATGCCTATGCATAAAACCACAAAAACTAATTATTATGCTCAAATAATGAAATTAGGATTTGTCCGATAACTTCCTCATCACCCGTTAATACCAAAAACACTATTAGAATTATTTCCTAGTCATTATTTTTGCGGTTTTTAAAAAAACGTTAAAACTTAATGTACTTTCGCATTACTTTAATTGTTTAAATTAGATGACATTTGAATGTAGTTTAATTGTTGAAGTTGCTTAAATGTTGTTGAATGAGACTTAGAATATAAAATCTAATATAAATTTAATAAATTTTTTTTCTTATATTATTATACAGTTTAAAGTTTATGGTGATAAAAGTAATGTGTTCAGTATTTATTGAGTCTTTGTAATGCATATTACTTGATGCACCAATTATCACTTATTTGATACATCAGCAGTTTACATAAAGTTTTACAAATTTTAAAATTTAAGTTAAATAAATGTTTAAAAAAATGTTAACCCAATTCAATGGTACTGATATACCAATTTAATATCAAAATACAAAAATTTAAACAAAATTTTTTAACAAATATATATTAAAATGCAGTATTAATGAAGTCAAAACCTTTGACTTATAGTTTTAAAGTAAAAACAATTTTAGGCAGGGTATATTTGCTTGGAATATTAACATAAAACATTAAATATTAACATTTGAGAGGTTTTTGTTTCCATATTATAAAATCTTTCATAAAATGTATTAAAATATTTTACTGTCTGTTATCAAATGCACATTTAAAGTTTGCGCTCAAGACCAAAGGTATTTGTTTTAAAAACATTTTAAGCTACTCTAAATAGGTTTCTAATGTGCATTGTATTTGTATTTGTGCCGACTGCGTAAGTTCTGTTCTTCTCATAATGGCTACTCCAAAACGTATTAATAGATGGTCATTTAATGAGGTGTTTAAAAAGCAAAGTTATCTACACTATTAATTGTTATAATAACCAATCAAAGATTAACTTACTAAGTTGACAAATTAGTTATTCTGAATTCAAGTGAGATGTTGGTGGTAATTTCAAGATGGTTGTTTTCTTGCTTGGTTTACAAGAGAGATACACAAAGTATTCATGTTTTTTTTTCTAAGTCATTACAAGAAAGTTCATTAGCCCCCATTAGCAGAACTACAGCCAGAATTGTTCAATGTTTTCAAGCAACCTCTAGTAGATTCCAATAAAATTTTATTACGGCCACTTCGTATCAAACTAAGATTGGCAAAACAACTTCTAATAATCTTAGATTTTATAGAGGTTTTACAAGGCATTTGTCTCATATTTCCAAAGCTATTTGAGGCAAAGATCAAAGGTAGTATATTTGTTGGACCCCAGATAAAAGCAATGTTGAAGTCAGAGAAACTGGAAAGAAAATCACAAAGACCCTAATTAAAAATATGTGGTTGCCAAGTTTATTGAAAAATTCAAGAAACTGTCCATAAAGTCATATGTCAATAAAGGTTCATATGTTGCAATGTCTTGATAAAATGGAAAGTAGGTATCAAGGACGATGAAGTACTGCTATGATAGGAGAGTTCAGAAATGAAGAAGATGAAAAAGATAGGAGGGTACATCTCTGTTCAGAAAAAAGGAAAGAGTTTATACTAAAGATTTGGAAGTTTTTGTAAAGTACTGTTCCCACTAAAATTGTTCTTCTTAAATACCTTTAATGATCGGTAATAATAATATCAAAAATAAATATACCTTTTGGAACTCTGCAGGGATGCAGAGTCCAAAAAGACTGCGGTTTTAAATCTATCTATATTTTTTTTTGATCTCTGGTGTCCAAGAGATAAAAGTTTTGAGTGACTTGTAATCTTCAATAAAGAAAAAAAAAGATTTTATAACTTGATATCTATTATTTTGTTAACACAGAGTCCTGGAGTCCTGAAGTCCTTGCTGCAATTATACATAAAGACTCTGAAATCAAAATTTAATTGCTCTTCTAACCTAAAAGTACTCCACCAGGAAGAAGTAATATTTTTGCGACTTCCAAATCCGGTGTCTTTTTTTGGACTTATGGATTTGCGTCCTCAATGCTATGTAATTATCCTTACATCATTAAAATAAATTGATACAACACACTGAAATTTTGCACTTATCAAGAAAACATAAAATTAAGCATAAATAAAAAATTATCTATGTCAAAGTGAATGTGATTTTTGAAATCAGTGGTAAAAATAAACATTGGAATCTAAGTAAACAAGACTTTTGTTACATTGTATAGTTTTATCTTTAATTTGTTTAAATAAGTTACACACTTTTTTTATGTAATTAAAATAGAAATGTGTTTTATTTATTTATTTATTAAAAAAAATATTTATTTTTTGAGCAAATGTATTTGTTTGTGTTTTTAGGTGGAGCAAACGCACTGGTCACAATAAAGCTCAAATTATCTACTACATTGCGGAAAACTTGGAATTAAGGAAAGAGGAGTTTATAGATTGTTTGTGCAAATCTACATCATGCTCAAAAGATGAGGCTCAAAAAGAAGTTGATATCTCACTCCAAAGATTATTTTTTTGGGCAGCCTATGCTGACAAATATGGTGGAAATGTTCAAGTGTGTTATTTTTTTTTTATTATTTTTTTTTTTTTACTTGATCCTTAATTTTACATGAAAGTTAATTTCATCATATTCAATGAATTGAACAAATTATTATTTAGATATTACTACAAGAGTTAAAATTCTAAAAAATGTTTTGGTATTTTTACAGATTATTAATCTGTAAAACTTATGTTGATTTTTTTTATTTACATCTAGCTATATCCCTTGCTACAGCTTAGTGATATATATGATTTTTTGTGGTAGTATCATTCTAAGAAATTTGGCATAGGTGTATGAGGGCTAACTTAAATGATATATTTAAATAGTTAAATTTCCCAGGATTTTTAGTTATAATTTTATTTATTCTATAAAGAATAGATTTATTTAATAGATACGGTTTTAAATTAGGTACATCTATTAAACTTCTATCAAAGATATTTCTATCAAACTTTTTCTATCATCTTTTATACTTTAATTAATTATAAATAGGATGTATTTGTCAAATACACATTAAATGGGTTGGATCAGATGTGTTGTATTTTACTTGAGCAATGTTTTATATACAAACTACCATAAACATAAAAAGAGTTTAAAATAGCTACAATTATAGTTTTGAGCTTAAAAGTTAAAAATTATAGTTTAAAAATTATAGCCACAATTATAGTTTTAAACTTAAATTGCAATTATAAAGTAAAGTACAAGTAGGGTATTTGTTACTATTAAAATATTACTTTTGATAATTGTTTTTACTAAACACTATACCCAAAAATGTAAAAGTAAATCGCAATCATATTTAATACATTTAGTTGTGCTGAAGATAAAACATTTTTTATTTGTAAAGCGAAAACTGTTATTGTAAAAAGCTATATAAAACAATACTGCGTAGTTGAAAGTTGCGAATACTGCGATTTGCCATTATAAAAAGATTGTTAATATAAAACAATTTCGCTATGTTGTTTTATTACTGTTTTATACAGTTTATAACATTAAAAACATAAAATGTGTTTAAAATAAAACAAAGTAAACAAACAAATTTATTCTAATTAATAGACTTGAATTGATGAAAACATCATCAAAAAGTTTTGCAAAAACATGAATTATCTATAGACATAACTCAAAAAAATACTATTAAAAATGTTTATGATTTAAATAAAACTTTCTTCTCTCACTTGCACTATCTTCTAAATATAATAATGTTACTGCAGCTAGATCTATGTTTATATTTCAGGAATGATCCTTGCTATGCCACTCAGTATTATGGATGTCTCTGCAGTTTTCATTTATTTAAATTTATAGTTAATGTAAATCAGCATTAAAAATTAGCAAAATTCCTACAAATTCTTTTTTAATTTTTTCTTAATTTCAATTTTCAAATTCGAGATTATTTGAATTTAAAACTAAAATCGTAATAAAAAAAATAAAAATTAAAAAAAAAAGAGTTTTTCATATTCAAAAATTTTTGTTAAAGTAATTGTTAGTAAGAAGCTTATTATCTGTTAAAATATATTTATCTAAATATATATATTTATATTATATATTTATAAATATATATATATATTATCTGTTAAGATATATATAGAAACAATTCTATTGCCAACTTTTGCAATTAAATGTTTTTAAGCATATTAGTAGCCCTTGCCTCACCGTCTCCATCTAGTGCACAATAAAATCTTTTAGTTACAGTAGTTAGCAAGTCAGCCGTAGAACAAGAAGGTCGAAAAATCATATTGATTGTTAGTAAAATTGTTGGTCTCAAGATGTTAAAAATCAAATACTCAAAAGCATTGCTAATAATAAAGAGGACTGATCAGACAATAATTAGAGAGTTCAGAGTGTTCTCCAGAGTTTTTGATAATCGGAACAGCAGATGCCATTTTCCAGCAGACAAGAAAACAAGACTCAGTTAAGCACTTATTAAATAGTTAAGAGAAAATTAAAGAGAGTTCTGGAGAACACTTTTGTAAGACTATGACAGGAATGTTGTCTGGAACACATGCTATAAGAGAGTTTAATTGAGATATGGCTTTAGCAATGGAAGCTGGAATGATTTGAATGTTTAACAATGGGTTAACCTGTTTAAACTGGAATGGGAGGAAGAGTATGGCCATATGATTCAGGAGTTGAGTTAGAAGAAAAGTTCTTTGCAAATAGTTCTGCTTTATCCTTAAGAGAGGTAATAAGACCAGTCACATTAATTAGAGAAGGAATGTTAGACTTTGTTATTGACACTGCACAGTGGGCCAAACAGTGGACATTGCTCAAAAATCAATGTTACTAAAATAAATTTCAGTTAGTTGTTATTGAAAGCCAAATAAATTTCCAGTTCATTAAAAAAAAAATTATTTTAAAAGCATGATTTGTTCAGAAAATATACTAGTTTGAAAAACTTAAATTCATTGCAAAATATTGGTAATAGGTTTAAATGATACATTTAAGTCATTGTTGGCATTATATAAGAAAAACTGTAAGCAGTGCTAATGTGATAATTGTATGTAGAAACAATCTTAGACTGCAGTTAATGGAAATGTGAATGTTAACTTCATAGATTTTCGCACAAATTTTTTTTTACATGTTATACCTAATGAAGCAACTAAAGTTCAGCAAAATTTTAGTGTTTTTTGACTAATTTTTTATCAGAAAAAATAATTTATCTTAAAAAGTGCCAAGTTGGCACTAGTAAACCCATATATTTTTAAATTCCTATGACAAAGAGAAATAAAATGCTTTTTAACTAAATTGTGCCAACTTAGCACTTTTAAACAAAAAAAGTAAAAGACTACTACCCTACCCCATTTGTTTAAATTTTTGTACATATTTTTTAAAGACAAAGATGTGTTGAGTAAAAGTGTATGTCTAGAAATAAAAAAAAGGATTAAAACCAATTTTTGATCAACACTTCCACCCCTCCCTTTCCCTCTTGTCTATTGAACTTCTATTTTCAACCAAATTTTATAGTTTAGTACAATAGTTAGTACAACCATTAATAAAAAAAAGGTATTTCAGCATTTAAATCTGTTTTAAAATGAACAAATTGCAAGAGTTAAAATCAAAACTGAGTGCTTTGTGGTGTATATAATAATAAATATATAATATTTTTACTTATCATGTAAACTTGTTTATATTTTGAACTATATTATTTGAAGTTCAAATCATTTTGTTTAAAAAGTTATTAGAAAATGAATCAACAAAAATATTTATATCTTTAGTTAGTAATAATTGTAGTTAGTAATAATGAAGCTCGCTGAATTTGACTTATTTGAAATTTCTATTGCTGAGGAAAATAAACTATAAAAATAAAAATAACAGATTATGTTTTTTGTAGGCATTCATATACAAACCAAAAAAAAACTTATTCAACTGCTGGTTTTAACATATTGCCTAGTTGGAAACATTTCAGAAGAAAACAATCTAGAGTAACACCGATTATTATAAATTATCTTGAATCTAATTCTGGTGTTTACTTCAATATATTTCCGGCTATTAAACTGACGATGCAAATGATATTGGAGAACATCATTGATATAAACATTGAAAATATACTAATGAAAATAAAGTTTGGGTTTTATGATAGTGAAAGCTATGCAATATTTAATTAAAAGATTATGTTAACACTAGCAATATTATACTGACAATGTTCTGTCCATTTTCACTTAAACCAGAAGCAGGTTTGTTAATATGGTTGCAAAAGTCACCAAATGCCCCATTGGTTCACAAAGTGCTGAATCTTCAAATGGGAAAAGAATCAAGAGAAATTCTTCAATCATTGTCTTTAATTCTGACATAGAAGAGTTAAAAAGTTTTCTTATGTATAAAAAGGGAAAACTGTGCACACGCTCAAAAGATCAGTGTTTGAATATTGAAAGAATTGAAAATGGTTTTGTAGTCAATCGAGAAACTATAACTATGAATAAAATATTTAACCAACTTGAACAAGAAGATGGTTCTTTACTTAAAAAAATTCTGATTACATTACAAGGACCAGACAAACCTTCAAACCAATTCTAACCTGTGATGTAAAACCAATACAAGTAATTTGTTATCTTGTATTAGTGTTCATATTATTCTACATTCTTAATATGTGAACATACTTGATATTAAAATTATTACATTTAAAATTAATGATATTTTTATAGGCAGTTCATGCTTTACTGAGTACATTTAGAAAATTTCATGAAGACTGGTGTACATGTGAAAACTGGTGTTTTTCATTGGTCTGAGTCCCCTTTCAGTGCTTCAAGTAGATTTCTGAAGCAAGCAAAGACTTCATTACAAACAGAGATATTTAAAAAAAAAACAGTTATAGAATGGGACTTCCCTGATACAATTGGAAAAAGAAGAAGAACAACAACAGGTTATATAGCTAGAGAATTATTGCACAAAAAATTAAACAGGGACTTAGTTATTGCACAATTGCCTGCTCAATATCATGTAACGTTCCAAGAATTGGAATTGGTGCTCTCAGTAATTCTTCAAGTACTTTCCTCAAAAAGAATTTGTTTGGATCAATGTAAAAGCTATTTTCTATTCTTATTTATTAAGTTTTCACTTGTTACAAAAATAAATTTACCTGGACCATGGATCAGTATAACAGTATCACTTCACAAACTGATTGGTCATTCTTGGGAGCTAATTTTGGATAATTAGGAAAGTGGTTTGGGAAATCTTTATGGTTCAGGCTTAAAAGGTAATAACAAAATATTAAGATTGATACATACTAGACTCTCAAGAAAAAACTCCTAAATTGTCAATTTAACCGACACCATTAACAAAATGTGGATATCATCTGATCAAATTATTTTTGACAAGAGAAACAATTCAAAACCATTCGGCAAATTTTGGAATGAAAAAGGATATAGATGATAAATATTGTCATAAACAAAATGTATCTAATAACATTTTATCTAAAGTAACACATATTTTAAAATGTTAACATAAATAAATTACATATTTTAGTACTTCTTTTGATAATTTTTATTGTTTTTGTCATTGATGTACCTATGTTATCTTTGTATTACAAAATATACATACATATTTATAAACATTTACACGTATTTTTGTTATAACCAATAAAAAAGCAAGATTTGAGAAATTTTCAATACTTTGTTCTTTTAAATTATGACCTAAATATTCTGCAACAAAATTATTTTTTAGTTTTTTCCAAATTTACACATAAAAACCTTTCCAAAAAGTCCTTAATCAACCCCATAGCACTTTCTGCTCAAAAGTTATGATCCAATTTCCGTGAAAACAGCTGTTTGACTCACTGTGCACTGTTGAAGACTTTCTAAAAGTCTCTAGTGCCTAACTTTTGAGAGAAGATATGAGATTTAGTTAACTGGGAATAATGGAGCTTAGCATCAAACATTGATTTCTTGCAATAATGCATAGGCAATTATTTTCAAGAGAGTTGTTCTTTTAAAAAAGCTAAAAAAATGATTACGACTTTACATAACAGCTGCACAAGAAAGTGAAAAACTTGGAGCAGAATGAGGCTTGACTTGGAACTAACGAAAATGAATAAAAGTTTCTATACCTACTTGGATCCAGGAGGTTATGTAGGAGACGCTCTTTTTGTGGAGAGAGAAAACGCATCAGTTCAAGGATGGTCATGAAGAAAATCATTAAAAGAATCCTAGTCAGCTTTTGGATAGTTATATTTAGTGCGATGGTAGGGTGAGTCCGAAGAAGAAATATGAGATAAAAGATTATTAGAGATCATTGCATGGTCAGAACAACCTAAAAAATAACAAGGAGAAACTGTATACAAGCTAGGGTTAAAGACGAGTCACAAATCAAGGAGTGAAGGTAAATGATCAAGATTGTCTGGAAAACAAGTCACAAAGTTAACTATTTGTTTTAGAGGTTGAGAAATACAAAAGTTGTAGGATTTTAGTGCCAGCAGGATAGGTGGTGTTAGAGCCAAGCTATTCAGCGTAATGAGCATTAAAGTCACCAATAACAATAATATTGGCAGAGAGGTAAAGAGAAAGGGCATGGACACTAATGAGTGCAGCCTTAAGAAGGAGAACAATAAAAATCAAAGAGAAAAGTGATTGAGTGAAGAGTTGCTAAGTGGAAGCACATAAAATAATGCACAATGTTCACTAATGTAGATTATGAGCAGGCTTCTCAACTTTTAAATTAGCATGGTTTCAAAGAAAAGACCTACACTATGCTCAGAGTAACTCAAACTTTGTAGATTTTTGTATGTTTAATGAATAACTAGTGGTTTTGTGAAAAAATAATATCTTGCTTTACATGCAATGGTAAATATAAATCCCGCTGAAACATCTCCATGTTTCATTCATGATTGTAAAGCAAAAGTTGATGTGTGCCTTTATCGTGAAGCAAATGTTTGATCTTTAATGTTCTATTATTGTTGCAGTTTCAAACTTAATTCTTAATCAATGCTTTTGCCAATGGATTCATACTCACTAGCGGAAAACTCACAAGCAATCTCACAGGCAATCATTTTTTAATAATCTTGTTGATCTAATAATTTTGTTGATCTAATTGATTTTGTATCTCACCAAAAATGAGCATTTGACCTAATCATATAGTTGTTGCATCAATATAATGCAACAAGCTAGAATAACATTTTTTGCAATAGTTTTTTCTATCAAAAAATTATTATTTGGATTATTCATGTGGTTATTGTCTAGGAGAGTAAAGCTACAATAAAACGTCCACTAATGCTTTCTTTTGTGTTTCTGTTTTACGTTTTTCTCGATGTAATTTTTTACGTTTTACATTTTTCTCGATGTAATTTTTTTTATTTGTTCTAGGAGATAATGTTTTTTATAAGTAATCTGCCGTGACCAATCGGTTTTACTTTTAAGTATACCTCCTTTTTTTTTACTTTATACTAACAGTTTTCATAATTAAAAAGAGTTGAATAGTATTTATTTACAGTAAAATCTGTCACACGTGCTAGGATTAACTAGACTTATCATTTTGCATATGAATTCAAATGATATAAATTATAAGTAAATAAGAAACAGCAGTAATAATAAAAATAGTTTTACTATGATCAAGTAAACTTTTCTTTCCTTAACAACAACTGGTTTTTAATTTTAAACTTTTCTTTCCTTAACAACAACTGGTTTTTAATTTTAAAATGTTGACATAGACTTTTACTTTTATACGTTAGTAAAACGTTATTTAAAACTTTTTTATGCTGGTAAAATCACACCTTTAAACAGTATGGTGAAGAAAACCGTCAGTTACAAGAATTGTGATGATCACTAAAAACAAAGAGCAATTGTATAATAAAGTAGCGTTCCTTTTCATTTTTAACTAAGCATGTGTGTTGTCAAAATATAATACTTTTGCTATAATATGCTTTTATTTTTTTATATACTTATTTCTTTAAAAACGATTTATGTTTTATACTATTTTACTCTTTTTTAGTTGGTAAAATGGTTTGAACGGTTTTTTAGCGACATCTTTGTTTTAACCGTCTTTTTCTTAAGTTTTTCTTGTTTTTAACAGAACAAATTTATTTTATGTAGCTTTTTAATTATAATGTTAAAATTATAATGTTCATTTAAATTTTTTTAATTAGGAGACGCAATATTATGGAACTGTATTACGAGTGAATGAACCTGTTGGTGTTATTGGTATTGCTTGTCCAGATGAATCACCTTTTCTCTCTTTCATTTCACTTATGGCTCCTGCTATAGCACGCGGAAATGCGATCATTATTGTGCCTAGTGAAAAGTTCCCTTTGCCAGCGCTTTCTCTTTATCAGGTAATTTAGCGGTATTTATGTTAAAAAAATTACAGATTTTTAGGAAATCGAAAGAACTCAATTAATTTAGTTTTAAAGTTACTTGATTTTTTTTATTTCAAATGATTTTATTTTTAAAGGTATTAGATACTTCGGACTTACCAGGTGGTGTTGTCAATATTTTAACTGGAAGTCGTGATCATATATCTAAGATCCTAACTGAACACCAAAACGTTAATGGAATATGGTATTTTGGATCTAAGGAAGGCAGCCATTTTGTCGAATACACTTCTACAGTAAATGTTAAACGTACATGGGTTAACTACGGTCTAGCACGCGATTGGACAGATAAGTTTCAAGGTTGTGGAGAAGAGTTTTTGATACACTCTGTTGAATCAAAAAATGTTTGGATTCCCATGGGACACATTTTTGCTAATTAGTTATTCTGTAATTTTTATAAATTTTATATATATATAATAATAATATACTTACTAATATAAATATGTATTAACAAAACATTTACTAATATATAGATTGATGACACACTTAATATATTTTTATAAGTCATTTGTGTACTTTTTTAAATGATTCAAATTTTTTATTGCTTGTTTAACTTTGTCTTATTTTACAAAATCAAACAAACAAGACTTTTGTAAGTTGGTCGTAATGTTCCTTTCATCAGAACATTTTATAAGTTTAAAACTTTTTGACAGCAAGAAAAAAGAATAAAAAAAATAAATCGTGTCATTGAACTGAAAAAATAAATCTAAAATCCTTATGCTATATGTAATAAAAAAGTTAGTCGCCAATGATCAGATTTTGTTATTTACATTGTTTTTAGTTTGTCAATTTTCATTTTGATTTGGCACGAAAGTTTATTATGAACTCAATCTACTTGATGTCGCGGCTGGGGCTTAATTTTAAGGGAAACGTTTTCTAACATGTAGTTTTTCATAATTTGAATGAAATTTGTTTTGCATATTTATTATAATTATGATTATTTCTCCATAAATTGATTTTGATTTGTTTTGCGATGTGTAGGTTTTGCGTGCTAAATTCAAAATAAAAATTTCAAATTAAAGTGAAAGTTGGCCAACTTAAACGCAAAAAAGTGTAGTTTTTTGCTACCTTAATAGCATACGGTGTTTTTTTAAAAAAAAGTTATAAACGAAGAGATTGCTGGCCCATGCTAACCTTCATGTAGCGGCACCCCTTTGTGGCATCAGGCTATAAGATAGTCAATGTATGTATTGAAGCCCCCGGTAGCAGGCTATTTAAATGTGACGTCAGAGATGTTTTCTAAAAACGCATTCATAGTAATATACGCACATACTCTCGAGTCCTTAATAAACGTTCCCACCCGTTTACTACTTTGTGGATATTTTTCCCAACCACCTTAAGCTTATTGAGACCCACTACCCCCCATATAATAATCTTTACTTGTTATCAACAAAAAATTTATATCTCAAAACCAAAAAAAAAAGAAATTCAGTGAAAATCGGCCATAACATTAGTAAATAATTTCAGTCACCGATAAAAACAAAAACTTTCAGGGTAAACTGGCTTTAAAAATCGTCGACATAAGAAATCTCGATTTGCTAAAAATGAACTTTTAGTTTATTTCTCACTAAATCTTTGGTTTTACTCTTTTTTAATTCTTTTTTTGGTTCAAATCCTATGATTAAAACCATAGATTTGCATAGCTTTGGTTTTAATTGTAGGATTTAATATGCTGAATATATATTTTATACTTTGTTTTATACTTAGCAAAGTATAAAACTTATAACAGCATATTGAATCCATTTGATAAAACAGCTGTTAGAAAATGCGCATTTGACCGAGAGCCACGTGATAATAGTTTTATGCGTGTTTTGTAACAAATATTGGTTCGGATTTATCAATTAAAATTTTGTGTTTGAGACATCATATGTATACATCATTTTATATAAACATATTTATAAAGATTAGTTTTTATACTCCTACTATCAGTTCAACCCCCCCCCCCCCCTCCTCGTTTATTAGATTTTTTTAGATAATAGAACGCCGATGTGAACGCATGCTTTTTTCGCTGCTTTTAGAAAATAAAATAAAAAATCGTTAATAGTATTAATAGATATTTATATTATAATAATTTATACTTATTAAACATGTCTATCACACTTGTTGAAGTTAAAAAATTGATAACGGAAATGTTTATGAAGTTTAAGATCGAGACGGAAGAAATGCTGAAGCAACAAGAAAATACTTTTATTAACATAGTTCTAACACAAAAATATTAAATGATCGATTAGACAGAGTTGAACTTAACATCCTTCAAAACTCAACCAAAATAGCATCAATTGCAAAGGAAGTAGAAGAAATCAAAGAAAGTTTAAATTTTCATGAAGATCTTTTCGATAAAAAAATAAAAACCGCCATTGATTGTCTCGCAAAAGAAAATCTTGCAAACATCAAAGTACAAAATAACAACCATGAACTTATAAAAATAAATAACAAACTCAGAGAGATTGAGGATAGGTCAAGGCGTAATAATCTAAGAATTGATGGTGTCCCTGAAAATGACAATGAAAGCTGGGCTGAATGTGAAAAAAAGGTAAAAGAAATATTCAACAACATATTAGGAGTCAAAAGTGTAAACATTGAAAGAGCACATAGAATAGGCAAAGTTGTTCACAACAAACATAGAACAATAATCCTAAAACTTCTGGATTTTAAGGAAAAAACTGAAATTCTCAACAACTCTTACAAATTAAAAGGTAAAAATATTTTCATATATGAAGATTACTGTAACGAAACGAATGTTATACGAAAGACACTACGTGAAAAAATGAAAGTAGAAAGACAAGCTGGCAAATACGCGTACATTTCATACGACAAACTTATTGTACGAGATTGGAATTCCAAAAAAAGTAATATCTTATCTTTTTAAATTTATTTTTTATTTTTTATGGTCTACAATAAATTGATCACTAAGTCTTCCTAAAAGATTTTCAAATTGTCGCATACTATTATTTATTGCTAAATCTAAATTATAGCGAAAATGGAAACAGCTAATAATGATTTTGAAAAAAAAGTTAATTTATTTGAAACGTATAGATTACACCTAGACGACGAATCCGATCCGGATATTAATTATTTTAATGAAATTAATTCTCCTGAATTTGAAACCTCTTATTTTTATCCTAGTAACGTGAGCAAATATTTAAAAGGCGATAATAAAAGTGATTATCTTAATGCAGTCCACATTAATATACGTAGCTTAAAAAAGAATTTTGAAAACTTATTAAATTTTATTAGCGAAGCGGAAAGTTCTTTTGATTTAATTTGTTTAACTGAAACGTGGTGTTTACAAGCAGATTTTAAAAATAATTCAAATCTCCATCTCCGAGGTTTTGATCCAGTAATTTTAGAACGAAGTACTAATAAGCGAGGAGGAGGAGTTTTATTTTTTGTTAAACCTTCTGTATAAAGTTCGAAGCGAAATGTGCGTTTCTGACGAAAACAAAGAGATTTTAACAATAGAACTTATCAATAAGCGTTCAAAAAATATACTAATAAGCTGTTGTTACAGGCCACCAGCTGGAAGAATTGAAAACTTTGGCAAATTTTTACTAAAAAACATAATAAAGCAAACTGATCTTGAAAAGAAAAAAAATTACTTGATAGGGGATTTCAACATAAACTCCTTTGATTATTATGAAAATCAAAGTTCGAGAAAATTTTTTAATGGTTTATTTGAAACTGGAACAATACCTTTAATTAATCGCCCGACTAGAATCACAAGTCATTCATCATCATTAATTGATAACATTTTAACAACCGATTTTTTTAATAAGTCGCTAAAAAAAGGAATTATAAAAACCGACGTTTCCGATCACTTCCCGATTTTTTTTTCTATATGTGTTAATTTAAAAAAAGAAAAGCAGGGAAAAGTTTTTATAAAAAAACGGCTTATCAATAATAATAATTTAAATTCTTTCAGAGAACAACTATCACTTGTAGATTGGGGTTATATTAACTTTAATGATAATATCAACATAATCTACGACAATTTTTTCAAAACTTTTCACCAAGTGTATGATTCCAATTTTCCTTTAATTGAAATAGTTTTAAGCGATAAAGAAATATCATCTCCTTGGATTACTAAAGGTCTCAGAAAATCGTCAAAAATTAAGCAGAAGCTTTACATAAAATACCTAAAATCAAAATCTGAAAAACATAAACAAAATTATAAAACTTATACAAACTTATTTGAAAAGCTTCGCAAAAGTGCAAAAAAAAACTACTATTCAAACTTGCTTAATAAATATAAGCACAACTCAAAACGCGTCTGGCAAATCATGAAGGAGGTGTCTGGAAAACTTAAACCAAATAAAAATTTACTTCCAAATTTTATACAAATTGATAACAAATTAATAAATGACTCAAATGATATTGCATTTGAATTTAATAAGCTTTTCACGACTATCGGTACAAAATTAAGCGATAGTATTTCGTTGGTTAAAGATAAATCTGTTGATGAGTTCGAAACATCAATAAGCTCTAATCTAAATTATACTGAGTTAACTTTTAATGAATTTGAGGTTGCTTTTAAGTCATTAAAACGTAATAAAGCTACTGGGTATGATGATATTAACACAAATATTGTGATTGATTCCTACGATGTTATAAAAGATATTCTTTATAAAATCTTCAGAGCATCCATTGCACAAGGGTCTTTTCCAGATAAACTAAAAATAGCAAAAGTAACTCCAATCTTTAAGACGGGGGATCGTACAAATATAACAAACTATCGCCCTATTTCAGTTCTTCCAGTTTTTTCAAAAATTTTAGAAAGAATAATGTACAACCGAATCTACTCATATCTTGTTGAAAATAAATTCTATACGAAAACCAATTTGGTTTCAAAAAAAATAATTCAACCGAGCATGCCATTCTTCAACTAACGCGCAATATAACTGACTCTTTTAAAGACTCTTGTTTATTGATTTGTCTAAGGCATTTGATACTGTCAATCATCAAATTCTGTTAAAAAACTAATATCATATGGTATTAAAGATAAAACCCTATTATGGTTTGAAAGTTATCTTACTAACCGTAAACAGTTTGTTTACAATAAAGATTCTATATCTCATCTATTAATGAATATAACATGTGGTGTTCCACAAGGATCCATACTTGGTCCACTTATTTTTTTAATATATATAAATGATCTTCATAAATCATCAAACTTAACAACAATAAATTTTGCAGATGACACTAACTTGTTTTTGTCTCATAAAGATATTAATATGCTTTTTACTAATATGACAAATGAATTAAAAAAAGTATCTGTTTGGTTTAAACAAAATAGATTGTCTCTAAATATAGAAAAAACTAAATGGACACTTTTTTATCCATCTTCAAAAAAACAGAAACTGCCTCATATCATGCCAGACCTTTTAATTGATAATATAATAATAAAAAGAGAAAAAGTTACTAAGTTTCTTGGAGTATATATTGATGAGAATCTATCTTGGAGAAATCATATTAATAATACCTCCAATAAAATCGCTAAATGCATTGGAATTCTCTATAAAGCAAGAAATGTATTATGTAAACACCAGTTAACACAATTATATTATTCATTTATACATTGTCATATAAACTACGCGAATATTATATGGGGAAGCACTCATAGAACAAAACTAAAATCTCTTTACCTTCATCAGAAACAAGCAGCTCGCGCAATAAATTTTAAAAATCGGTTTTTTCATACGAAACAACTTTTTAAAGAAATGAATATTTTAAATGTATATCAACAAAATGTCTTTAACATTTTATGTTTCATGTTTAAATGTAGAGAAAAGTTGTTGCCAAACGTATTACAAAATCTTTATTGTATGAAACCTAAAAACAAATATAATCTTCGAATTAATAACAATCTTATTGCCCCTTTTTGCCATAAAAGCAAAGACCAGTTTTTTGTTTCTTATCGAGGTCCTTATCTCTGGAACAAAATAGTCTTACCAAATTTTGATTTTTCTACCCAACTGACTTTTGCCTCATTCAAACAAAAACTTAAAAGAATTATATTTTTAATAAAAAATATTTTGATTTACTTTTAATTGTTTTTTTGTTTTGTTTGTTTGTTTATTCGTTGTTGTTCTATTTTGTATATTTTATTTATTTTTTAATCTTGGCTTTTTAAAATTTTATCTTGGTTTTTACATGTTTTTGCATAAAGTTGTATTATTATTATTATTTCACTTAAGACATTGTATTTTTATCAAAAATTAACCATATATTGTAAAGGGCTTCATGACAAGATCCACATGATCTTCTAGAAGTCCTGTCGTTACTAATGTAAAAATTGTAAAATATAATTGGTTATTGTAATATTTTTAAACGGCAAAATATTAAAAAAAAAAAAAAAAAAAAAAAAAAAAAAAAAAAAAGATTTGAGAAAAAATCTACTCCCCCCCCTCGTTTATTAAAAAACCCCCGTTTGTTAGATCTGGACTAAAATTCCCACCCACCCGTTTATTCCCACCCTCCCTTGTATTCGGGACTCGAGAGTACACTTTTACATACATCCGCATATATAAACACATGTACAGTATCGGACAAAACATGGTGGACAAACTCAAATTTAGAACAAAAGTTGATCATAAACTAAAAAAAACTAGTAAAACAATTGAACATATTATTTTTTATATAGTTTATTATGTTGTTAGCAAAATAAAAAACTTTTGAATTATACTAAAAATCACTAAAAAAGTTTTATAACACATTTTCCCTAACAAACTACATTTTTCTTTGGACAAAACAAGGTGGACATTCAAAAAATCGACTGAAAATTCAAATAATTTTAAAACTTAACTTATTATTTTTCGAAAAACTTCAAAAAATTAACTTAATATTTGGTTAGACCTCCTCGACTTTTAATTACTGCTTTCATTCTTTGAGGCATAGACTCAATTAATGAGTCAACAGTTCTCATATCAATCTCTCGCCAGGCCTTCTCGACTTGTTCAAATAATTCCTCACTGGTCTTCACATTTGTACGCTCAATCTTTTTGCCAATTATTTCCTAGATATTTTTATGAGATTCAGTCTGGGCTTTGTGCAGGTCACTTCATTATGGTGATATTCTTATCCTTGAACCATTGTTTTACAATGTTAAAAAAAATCCATTTTAGATGTATCTCCTATTCAGCATGTGAAAACATTATCTTCCATTATATCTTTGTAGACAAAACGGTCCACAATACCATTAATTTTGCGAATAGAACTAGTTCCTAGTGCTGAGAAACATTCACAAACCATAGCAGACGTTCCATGCTTAACAGTCTTCTTGGTATATTTAGTATTGAATCTGGTGTTCTTTGGTCTCCTGACTCGCTTCTGACCGTCGCTTCCAAAAAAGGTTATATTTTGATTCATCACTAAAAAGTTTGTTTTTCCACTGGTCTGCAGTCCAATTTTGGTGTGCTTTGGCAAACGCAAGTCTTAGCTTTCTATTTTTAAAAGAAGTTAGTGGTTTCTTGTCAGGCATTCGAGAAAACAACTTTGCTTCGTTTACTCTTTGTCGCACAATGCGATTAGAGATTTGTAGTTCAAGTTTTTCGGTTAATTTTGTGGATGACAAAAATGGATCTTTTTAAAGCTTTTTAACAATTATTCGATCTAGTCTTTGTGATGTTTTTCTTAGAGGTCCGCCCCGATGGTTTGTTTTATAGCAAGATCCAAATGATTTGACAGTTTTGTTTACAGTCGATTAAGGTATATTATATTTTCTACAAATTTCAGCTTGACGTTTTCCACTTTTCAAATCTTTAATAATATTTTCAGGTAAAACACTTCCTAATTTGTCGTAAGCCATTTTAAGTTGCAATATACGCCATATATCACGAGTTAAATCTATTTTTAGTTAAATTGAAAAAATAATTGGTCAGATGTTCCAAAATCTATTTTATTATTTTAGAGTAATGTTATGATAAAAGTGAAAACAAAAGAATATGGTAAATTGAATAAAGACAATGAAATCTTATAAATAAAGCGTCGTTTTGATTTGTCCACCTTGTTTTGTCCAAGGAAAAATGTAGTTTGTTGAGAAAAATGTGTTATAAATTTTTTTTTTTTATTCTTAGTATAACTCAAACATTTTAAATTTTGTTGAGAACATAATAAACTATTTAAAAAATAATATGTTTAATTGTTTTACTAGTTTTTTTTAGTTATTGATCAACTTTTGTTCTAAATTTAAGTTTGTCCACCATGTTTTGTCCGATACTGTATATACACAATCAGGGCCATCTTATCCATTAGGCACTGTGCCTTGAGCCTACGAATCTACAGGGCCTACAAAAGAAATGAAAAAAAAAAAGAAATTTTAAAGTGTTTTTCATTTCATTAATAAAACAATCATACAGATGCAGCATAATATTCATAATTGATAAAAATGTTTATAATCAAACACTATAATTAGATGACATTAACTTTTCAACTTTTGGTATTTGCAAAATCAACATCTTCAAATATCATCTCCCGCATTACTTCATTTTCAATTGATAGCAGTGCCAGGGGGATAGTCGGGCTTGTCCCATAGTTGAACGCAGATAGTTTTTTATCAGTTTTAATTTTGAAAAAGAACGTTCACCTTCTGAATTCGTGCCTAATATAGAGAGATAAATCCTGAAAGCGATATTAACATTTGGAAAACTTGCAACTAGTTTATTGTCTATTTGCAGCATAATCTTATCAGACACCGATTTACCATCACTAAACATTTGAGAAAACAGCAAAAACTCATCGGTAAATTCTTCTTCGAGGTCTGATGGATACAACTGAATTAGTGCCTTGGTTTTAGCCACTCAACTTCCTCATTCGACAAAGATCTGTTGTCAAGAAGAAAGTTCAACCTTTCGTACAATACTTTATAAGCTGCTCTGCGTTTTTCCATCTCATTATTAAGTCTGTCTATGATAACGTAATACAGTTGAATACAGAAATTATCACTGGCACTAACTTTTAAACTGGGATTACTTGTATCCATAACTTCGTCATCATATTGCTTTCGTATTCGCTTGCGTTGTGTAGCTTCTTTGTAATCAGATTCTGTGAGATCTTTTGCCTGGCCTTCGAATGTTTCAAACTTACTGCGTGTATCATGAAAATACTGTATGAAACTATCGTACAGTTTAATGATGGTGCACAGCTCAATACCCAGCTCCTGTAATGCTTTATTGACAATATTCATCTTTTGAAGTAAATCTTTCCAAATCACACACATTAACGCAGTTTCAAAGTAGTCTAAATGTTTAACCAGCGATTTCGCTTAATGAACAGCTGCTGGTGGTTGATGTTTGCTGTTAGTGACTTTACACAATGCTTGACGAATTTGCATAGAAAGCTCTTGTGGCATCACTTCTACAGGACCATCTAGATCTTCTACAGGACCACCTAGTTTCTGATAAGCTTTGTAAAACAAATACGTTTTCTTTAAGAAGTTCTTTAAGAGTTGACCATCTCTTCGTTGAAGCTGAGAAAAAATTATAAACTGACTGTTTGACACCAAAATAATTTACAGCTGCTGAACAACACTCCACGGCAGCTGAACCAACTAAGTTTAGGCTGTGGCCAGCACATAGAACCCATTCTGCTAAATGATTAATCTCTCTGAATCTAGCTTGTACACCAGAATATATTCCACTCATATTGCTGGCATTATCATAAGATTGTGATCGGCAATTTTTGATGTCTATTCCATGAAACTGAAGAATACCAACCACAAGATTAACACGTATTCATCATGGTGTTCAATTGGAATAAATTGAAGAAATCGCTCTACTACATTTCTTTTTTGAGTACATAGCGAATAACAAGTGTGAGCTGATCTACATGACTAATATCAGGGGTTGAATTGATGCTAATTTCATAATATTTAAAATCCTTGATTTCAAAAATTATTTGCTTCAAAACTTTGCCTCTTAATATATTAATTAATTCATTGCATATGTTTGCTGAAAGATATGATACATTTCCCTTTCCTGGATTTCCATATCTTTGAATGTGTTCTCTTAGAAATGGATCAAATTCAGCTAACAGATCAATACAACCAAGATAATTTCCATTGTTAGGAGAGTTATGCAATTGATTGTCACCACGAAAAGCTAATCCCCTTTCAGCAAGAAACTTTATCACTACAACAACCCTCTTCAAGACTTCAGTCCAGTATTTGCAAGACTTCTCATTTTCCTTCTGAAGTTCAACATCAATTCGAGTAGACTTTTTGTATTGCATTATCATCGACACAGCAGCAAAATGATCTTTTGATTTTTCATTTGAGGTTATCCTAGCAATAACATTTTTCCAATCATCGAAACCAGTTATAAATTAATTCCTTGGTGCATTATTAGTACTAGCACTGCCGGTTTTGCAACCAAATATCTTGCAAATATAACAAGCACTGCGGTTTTGCAACCAAATATCTTGCAAATATAACAAAACACTTTACCAGTTGAGGGCGAGTATATGAGCCAATCCCTGCTGACAATTTCTCCATTTACCAGTTTTCTTATAAAACATTCCTTGCATACATATCTAATCTTTTCACTAAATTGTCTACCTTTTAAGCTTAAATCAGATTTCAAATTCTGTGATGGGATATTCTCTGCATAATAAGCTATGAGATCAGCATTTATTTCCCATTCAGCAGGATCATTTGAAATAGATTCCTTACTATTCCTTATTCCCAATCCTAAATCTGCTACTGGTGGTTCCGCATCTGCTTGAATAACTGGTTCACTTGTAAAACTCATTGCACAACCGCATTGTTCCACAGTGTCAGTCAGCATTGGTTCTGGCTCTGATATTACTATTCCTGGACTTGTTGAAGAAACGAAAGAGTTTATTGAAGTGTCATTGCTAGAAGTAGCATCTACTTTATTAACATATTTTAGCAAAGAACCTTTCATTTTTTTTGAATGCATCCTCTTTCCTTTGCTTTTTCTGCCGTTTAATATAGCCAGACTCGTGCTTTCTCTTGTACCCATCGCCATCGGACATGACTTGAATTTCTGAAAATCGTAATAAGTATTCAGTATAGAATAGACGTAAAACATAAAAATAAAATATGTTAACCCATTTAAAGAGGGGGTAAACATTTAAATATATTCCATAAAACATTACATTTAACATAAGTTATTAATAATTTACAAAAACGTAGTCATAACAAATAAAATACCTACCAAATAAAATCGTACTTTTAAAAATTATACGTGGAATTCTGAGAATTTCATTTTTAAATAAATGTAAACATAAACGACTACGTAAAAAAATTAAAAAATAATGTAAATTGAATAACGTGTACATGACATTTAAATTGAAAGAAAGGCCTACAGCTACATTTTTATGCAGAGTGCCTAGAGCCTACGACGCTCCAAAAACGGCCCTGTACACAATCATACATACATACACATAAATACACATATGTGCATATATATATATATATATATATATATATATATATATATATATATATATATATATATATATATATATATATATATATATATATATATATACACACACATGCGTACATATACACACATTCGTATAAACTTTTTTTTTTAATATATTTATTTTAAATGTATATACAATTTTTTTTTTTTAATCCTTTATTTTAGTAAATATTTCTAACAAATGCAGACAAGATTTCCAATCAAAAAGATCTTATTGTCATAACCTATAGAAATAAAGTTTATCAAACGGGATCCCGGGGATAAAAGTGGCAGCGGGATTTCCCGGGATATCACTGTTACATCCCGGAACATAATTTTTTTAATTTTATATATGATAACTGTTTGAACTAATTCGACCAAAAATAAAAATAATATTATTGCATTTAGTTGCATTTTTATGTGTTCATATCTTATATTAAAACCTAGCACAACAAGAAATGTTATTGAAACTATCTTAAATTATCTAACTCAAGGAATGCTTTGCAATTTGCAATGCGATGTTTTCTTTTTTCTCGTTAGTATAAAATATGAGTAAAATATAGAAAAGATTTCGTGCGGCGAAAACAGTAAGTTTGGTTTTTAAACTTCTAAATTATTGAAAAGTTTAAACTTTTTCTGTATTGAAATATTTAATAATTTTTGTGTTTAAAAAACGGCAAACAAAGACATATAAAGTCATACGTAAGATAACATACATATGTAAGAAATATTCATAACTTTACCTTTAGTTGTTTTATAATTTAGTTATACCATGTCAATTGTAAATGGATCGAAAGCATGGCAGTATTCTTGTAAAGAAAAATCTGGCGAATCTGCAATTTGCAAAAAGTGGAATGTAAAGATAACGTGCAAAGGATTTTCGACCGATTTTATTAGATTATTCTGGCATATGGATTGTAGTCAGCTTGAAAGCGTTATTAAAGAACATTTTCTAAAAAATCACCCTAAAGCAAAAGTAATGATTAATGTAAAAAATTAATTAATGTAAATGCTTAATGATTAATGTAAAAAATTAATAAAAACAAATTTATAGAAATTTTTTACGAAGTATTTTTTGTAAAAGAATTTTGAAATTAGATTTGTTATAAATTTTTAAAAATATAAATGATAAACAAAATCTTAGTTTCTTTTCTAACTTTCATTTTAAGACCTTTTTGAAATTAACCCTTTCGCAAAGTAAATTTAAAAGTTAATATGAGGGGACTTATTAATATTGAATTAAAATGTCTTTATAACTTAAAAGCTAAATATATATTTTTATAACTTATTAGGAGTATGGCCTTTTAATTCATAATCAAAATTTATTTTTTATATGACACAGATGATCATTGCTAAAATTTAGATAGCTATTTTTTTGTTTTGTTTGGTATTTTAAATTTTCAACTGTTACTAACTAAGCTTAAAATGTTGCTTAAGCTAAATTTAGATTCTATCTGTTGACCAGCCTCGCACCCCTTCTTCATCTATTAGGCTGGCGCAGATGTATTTTAATACATTGTTTCCAGTTTAGGATATTGAATGCTGGATCTTCTTGACTCAATGGATGGGTTTTGATTGTGTTTTTATGACTAGGCAACTCATTCTATTATCTCCTAATGAGGGTACAGCTCTAAAACTCAGTTTTATGGTTCTGAGGCGGGCTGGTAGTCAGGTTTCCCGAACTCTGTGGTAGCTCTCAGAGAGGCTGATTCCATCAACAGCTGAAAAATATCAAAGTATTAACAGTGCCATGTTGCGCATGGATGGTGTCTCTGTTTGTACTTTTGGTGTGCATTGCGGAGGCCACATTTGGAGCCCTTTGTTACGGCTTAGGGTTTATTAGTAGTAATGAGACAATTGCTTGGGCTATTAAACAGTGTTCTGAGTACCATCTATGCTTTGAGTCAAGTTCTTCAATCTAATTTTAAAATGAATAAAGTACCAAAAACTATAAAACACAAAAAACCATCATCATCACCAAGTTCTTTAAACCTATCATTCACTAATATTCGTTGTCTTCGAAGTAACTTTTCTTCTGTTGAGTCTTATCTCTTGCAACGTTCACCAGACCTACTTGCTGTTTGTGAGACTAATTTGAGTTCAGCTGTCTCATCTTGTGATCTTAGTGTTGATGGTTATCTTCCTCTAATTCGTAAAGACTCCAATAGTCACATGCTTGGCCTGGGCATTTACATTCGTAAGAATTCACCTGTTTGTCGTGAAACTAGGTTTGAATCCACAGACTATTCTTTTATGTGCTTTCGTTTAGCAGCACTTCACTCTATCGCCTTTCTCTTTGTTCTATATCGCTCTCCTTCATCTCAAGACTGCACACTTTTTGACGTTATTTCTGATCATATTGACCAAGCCCTCTCTCTTTATCTATCAGCTAATATAGTTGTTGTCGGTGACTTTAATGCTCACCACTCTGAATGGCTTGGCTCTAGTGTCAGTGACTCTGCAAGCTTTAAAGCCCACAACTTTTGCCTTTCTCAATCCCTAATTCAAATAGTCAAATTTCCGAATCGCTTTCCATACAACCCGAATCATTTACCTTCTCTACTCGACTTATGTCTTGTTTCTGATCCTAGTCAGTGCTCAGTTTCTCCACATTCATCCTTAGGTGCTTCTGATCACAGTTTGATCTCTCTAAAACTATTATCTCATTCTTCTTCATCACCTGAATCCCACTATTATCGAACCTCTTACAACTACAGTAAAGCTGACTGGGGTTCTTTCCGTGATTTTCTTCGTGATGGCCCTTGGGTAGAAATCTTTCATCTTCCTGTCGACAAATGTGCTTCTTACATAACTTCGTGGATTAAGGCTGGCATGGAATCTTTTATTCCCTCTCGACGATTCCAGGTCAAGCCTCACTCTCCTCCATGGTTTTCTTCACACTGTGCTGCTGCGATTGCCAATCGAAACCGTTACTTCCATATTTATCAGCAAAACAATTCTCCAGAAAACAGGCGTCTGTTTATTACTGCTAGAAACAATTGTAAAAAGGTTTTGTCTAACGCCAAAACCCGCTATTCTCAGGTCATGAAATCTCATATCTCATCTCAAAAATTAGGCTCTCGTGACTTCTGGAGAATCTTTAATAATATCAATAATAAGGGCAAATCTATAGTTCCACCTCTCTTGAATGGTTCAGACTTTGTCACCTCACCTAAAGACAAAGCTGAATTGTTTGCTAAATACTTTTCATTAATATCATCTCTTGATTCCACTAGTTGCTTTCTACCTGATATTACCAACAAACAGGTTGATCCATTGCTTGACATTCATATCACTCCAGCATCTGTATCTAAAGCGATTTCCTGCCTAGACTCTTCTACAGCTTGTGGCCCGGACAACATACCTGTTATTGTTTTGCAGAAGTGTTCTCCGGAGCTGTCGTCTATACTCTCAAAATTATTCAACAAGTGCTTATCAGAGTCTTGCTTTACAGCCTGCTGGAAAGCGGCATCTGTTATTCCTATCTTCAAAATTCTGGAGAGCGATCTGATTCGTCTAACTACCGTCCCATTAGTCTTCTTTCTATCATAAGCAAGGTTTTTGAATCTTTAATTAACAATCACTTAATTTCTCATCTTGAATCTAATAACTTACTATCTGACCATCAATATGGATTTCGATCTTCTCGTTCTACAGCTGATTTGTTAACAGTAATAACTGACAGGTTTTATTGTGCATTAGATAAAGGTGGAGTGGTTAAGGCCATCGCTCTTGACATTTCAAAAGCTTTTGATAAAGTTCGGCATGCTGGTCTTCTCTATAAGCTTTCCTCTTATGGTGTATCCGGCAACATCTTTAACATCATTGAATCCTTCCTTTCCAATAGTAGCATAAAAGTTGTCCTCGATGGACAACACTCTTCTTCTTATTCTGTAACTTCAGGGGTTCCTCAAGGTTCTGTCCTTAGCCCTATACTCTTTTTAATTTACATTAACGATCTTCCAGATATTCTCACATCTAAGGTGGCATTGTTTGCTGATGACACTACCATTTATTCTTGTCGTGATAAAAAACCAACACCCTCTGATTGCTTGGAGGGGACATTTGAGATTGAAAAGGATCTTACTTCTGCTACAGCATGAGGCTCACAGTGGCTGGTGAACTTTAATTCAGATAAAACTCAATTTTTTTCTGCCAATCGCTATCGCAATCATTTAGATCTTCCTATATTTATGAACGGTGATTTACTCGATGAGTCATCTACTCTTCATCTTCTAGAATTAACTCATACTTCCAATCTTTCTTGGAAACCATATATTAAATCAGTTGCAAAATTAGCATCTGCTAATGTTGCATCTCTTTATCAAGCTCGTCACTTTTTTACTTCGGATTCTATTCTCTATCTCTATAAATCTCAAATCCGGCCTTGTATGGAATATTGTTGCCATATCTGGGGCGGATCCTCTAATGATGCCCTTTCTCTTTTAGACAAGGTGCAAAAACGCATTGTAAACATAGTTGGACCTGCTCTTGCAGCCAACCTCCAACCATTATCACATCGTCGTAATGTTGCTTCTCTTTCTCTTTTCTACAAATACTATAATGGGCACTGCTCTAAAGAGCTAGCGTCTCTTGTGCCATCTACTATAATTTATTCTCGTGTTACTCGTCATTCAATTAAGTGTCATCCTTTTTCTGTGACTGTTCCTAAGTGCTCCAAAAACGCTTATTCGTCTAGTTTTTTTCCTCGAACATCAGCTCTTTGGAATTTGCTTCCTTCATTTTGCTTTCCTGACTTATATAATTTGCAATCTTTTAAGTCGTCTGTCAATCGTTATCTGGCTCTACAATCTTTATCTTTTCTCTTTCAGTAACTTCCAACTTTAATTAGTGGCTGCTTGCAGCCTTGTTGGAAGCGAAGATGCTTAAAAAAAAAAATGTTTAAAAAATACCTCCATTCTGCTCTAACCGATATATTATTAAATTGGCAACTACAACTATATTCAAAATTAAACAAAAAATATTATGAATCACACAAAAAATATCCTGAAACTATTTGGCAACTTTTTTGATGAGCTGGCTTATTTATTAGCAATAGGCCTGTGTAGAGCAAACTTAAAAATGACATATTTATCAGCAGCTTTTCTAGTTCTAAGTTCCTTTTTATTTACAGCTGAAACTGCATTTCATGCCATTTTGGATGATTAATCTTTCTTATATAATTTCTTACCATCTTACCATTGTTTACATTAAACATTATTAATAATCAGGTTGAGTCATAAAAATAAAAATTTATTTATTACTAATATTGCTTTTCTAAATAAGGAAAATAAAAATAATAATAAGGAAAATAATACTTTAGATTAATTATAAAATCATCAAACTGTAAACAGCATCACGAAATGGTAGTAATATAGTCAATTATATAAATAACTTGCTGTCCCGATACGCACCACAAAAGTAATTTTACTGAAATTATTACTATTCATAAAGTTTAATTCCAGACATTTTTTTAGAACCAGATTCAAAAAGAGGATAAAAAATACTTTCTGAATAATATAAACTTTTTATAAATAAAGTAAATCAGCAATAGTTCAAGATAAATCTTTTGCCGTTGTATCGCTGAAGAAAAAACGCAAAAATTTTACTTTTCGCAAACTTATTGATGCGTTTTAGTACTTTTAATGTATTTTGGTATTTTTAAAATTAGTTTTTTTTTCATAATAATAAAGTACAATAATTTAAAATATTTAATCAAAAAATTTTTTTGAAAAAAAATAATTTATAGCTGAGATACAAGACTTCAGCCATAATTATACTGTTATGCCCCACTGTTCCCATATGCCCCGCTCTACCCTATCTCAATTTAAAAAAATGACAGGTAAAAATGAAGAACTTATAAATTTTCCTCACAATATCTAGAATAAGAATATGTTTTGCTTTTTATCTAAAAAATTTTTATTCGCAAAATATTCTTTAAATAATTGAGGTGATGCTGTACTTTATTTTACCTCAAAACCTAATTTTTTCAAACAAAAAATTTTCTCTCTTTACGATTTAAGTTTTTTTTTTTTTTTTTCAATTTAATGAAGAGCTTATTGATTTTATAAAATTTAAAAAACTTTTTTTCTTTATTTGATTGCGAAGACTAATTACATATTTAAAAAGGAAATCAACCATTAAAGTTTTTAGTTTTTACGGAAAGCTGGTTCGCTATTTTTTAAAAAAGCTAATTTAATGCGCATGCTCGCAATAAAATTCTATGTAGGATTTTATTGTGAGCATGCGCATTAAATTAGCTTATTATTATTAAAAATGGCGAAGCGGTTTTCCATAAAAACTAAAAACTTTAGCGATTGATTTCCTTTTTAAATATGTAATTAATCTTCGCAATCTAAAAAAGAAAATAAGTTTTAAAATTATATAATTGATATGCTCTTCTTTAAAATTAAAAAAAAAACTTAAGTCGTAAAGAAAGAAAATTTTTTGTTTGAAATAACTAGGTTTTTAGGTAAAAAAGAAAAAAAAAAAAAAGAAAATAAGTACAGCATCACCTCAATTATTTAAAGAATATTTTGCGAATAAAAATTTTTTAGAAAAAAAGCAAAATATAATCTTACTCTAGATATTGTAAGAAAAAATTATAAGTTATTCATTTTTTTAAATCGAGGGTAGAGCTTACTATCAAAACCTCCTAAGTCCGATTTTTTCATTTTGAGGTTTTGACTTAAATTGGTTAGTTTTCTTAATTCGCAGCTCTATGCAAAACCACATAAATCTAATTGCCTCGGAAATTTCCGAAAAAAACCACATAAATTTAATTGCCTCAGAAATTTCCGAGGCAATTAGATTTATGTGGTTTTGCATAGAGCGGCGCGTTAAGAAATTTAACCAATTTAAGTCAAAACCTCAAAATGAAATAATTCAGACTTAGGAGGTTTTGATAGTAAGCTGACGATTTGTTGCTTAAGTGTCTCTTTATGCCCTGCTCTACCCAAGTTTTCATAACGTTAAGCAAAAAAATGTTTAATTTAAGATTTAGCAACATTTTAAGCTTAGTTGGTAACAGTTTGAAATTTAAAATACCATACAATATATATATATATATATATATATATATATATATATATATATATATATATATATATATATATATATATATATATATACATATATATATATATATATATATATATATATATATATATATATATATATATATATATATACATATATATATATATATATATATATATATATATATATATATATATATATATATATATATATATATATATATATATATATATATATATATATATATATATATATATAGCAATCGAACTTCTAGCTATGATAATCTGCATTATATAAAAATTTTTGAATTAAAAGACTATATTCCTAATAAGTTATAAAAATATACACCTGTATCTAATCTCCATTTTTCAATGAACTGATATACATGATTTTCAAGTAAATGTATTTTGGTGTTACAGAAACATCTGATCATGTGAATCTATAAAATTCGATAAGTTGTTAGATTGCTAAATCTAAAAATTTACAAGATTTTCCATAAAACAATACACGATGATAAAATAATACTCAATAATAAATAATTCTCAATAAAACAATACACGATGATAAAATAATTCTCAATAATATCAAACTATAAAAATAAGTAGTTTACTGATGCACAGAACTGCAAGAGTAAAATCGAAAAAGTTTGTTAAATATTTACAAAGTTCCTGAATACCATTATCTTAGAAATAGTATGAACTATTTATAATATTATGATACTTACAATGATATTTAAATACTTTTTAAATTTCTGGCTCACATCGATCGATAGTATCTATAAATTCAAGGTTTTTAACCAGCTTAGGAATCAAATTGCATAATTCAAGCAATTATTGATGCTATAAATAGATAAAATAATATCAAAATAAATCAAATCAATTCATAAGTCCAGGCATTACAAAAATTGGGCTTCAAATATATTATTATATACAATAAAAAAAAAATTTCTTATATTTGATTTAACACTTTGTTGTATATACACACACACATACTTATACGTATAAAATTATTCATAACTAAAAAAAAGAAAAACTTTATCCTCTTTATTGAAATTTATCATCCTATTTCGAACAAAATTTAAAAGCAAGTTTTATCTTGTAATTTAATTACGAGTAAATTTAATGAATAATTCTTTTATTTCAATACAATACCTTCTTTTTTTTTTCTCAATCCATAATAAAGTATATTTGGTTTATATACTTTTAAAACATTTTCTGCACTTTCTGGCTAACACAAAACTTGTATTCCAACTGTATCTTGCAGAAGAGCAATTTTTTCAAGATAATCTGTAATAATGCTGTTCAAAAAACTTGATTGGACATGCATGGAAATGCATTTGTCAAATTCTGCTTTACCAATAGTTTTTTATTCTTAATGCTTCAAAGTTCTCCAGCAAGTTTTATATTAATTAAATAACATTCATCTTATGACATAATAAAAAATTTCAAGTAGATTTTCATTCGATTACACCGCACAACACATTTTTTGCGTCTTGAACACTGTTAGGTGTTTCTTAAAGATTTTTGGGTGCTGATCCCAAATATCACATCAAAATTTACGTATCACGTATCGTTTAAAAGAAATCTTCAATTTTATCTAAGTTTTTGCTTAGATTTGTATCCAAACATCTCACTCCAGTTAGTGACTCATCAGCAACAGTTTGTGCAGCTAGTGTGTGTGTGCATCATTATAGTAAAGTACAGTGTCTGTATTAATATAACATTAAGTAAATTTAATGCTATAGCCGTTTTGCTGTCTGGCGATATGTCTCGTCAATGTTGTAACAGCCGCGATACATTCTGATATATCTGTGGCAAATATACACTTGCGTCTCAGAGACGTTCTATAACTGCTCTTGTGAAGAAAGCTTATCATTTGTATTTTGGCTGCAAAATTGGTGACCAAGACAAGGAATGGGCGCCTCACATTTGCTGCACAACATGCGGTGTCAATCTAAGAGCCTGGCTCGGAGGCACTTGTAAGAGTATGTCGTTTGCTGTTCCGATGATCTGACGAGAACAAAAAGACCATGTGACGGACTGTTATTTTTGTTTGACTAATATATCTGGTTTCTCTTCCAAAAACAAAAAGTCAATTGAATATCCTAATTTGCCTTCAGCAATGAGACCTGTGCCACATGACGACAGTCTCCCAATTCCGAAACTACCAGAGGATTGGACCTTAGATGAACCAGATGAAGAAACTCCAGGGCAGGTTACTGACAGTGACATTGACCCAGATTTTGAACCTTGCTCATCAGGTGATCCACATCTAATAACACAGTCAGAATTGAAAAATTTGGTTAGAGATTTGGGTTTGTCAAAAACAAAAGCCGAGTTGCTGGGTTCCAGGCTGCAGGGATTGTGTCTGCTGTCACCAGGTACAAAAATTTCTATATTCAGAACCTGGCACCATGATATCACCAAATTTTTTGCTCAAGTCGACAGTCTCTGTTTCTGTTGTAACATTGAAGGATTGTTCTCGGCCTTAGGTTATGATCACAATCCAGAAGAGTAGCCTCTCTTAATTGATTCGTCGATACTAAGCCTGAAGGCTGTTCTTCTACACAATGGCAACGTTTATCTGCCAGTACCTGTTGGCTACACAGTACACATGAAAGAAACATACGAGAATATGGAACTGTTGCTCAAGAACATCAAGTATAGCAGTTACAACAGGAATATCTGTGGAGATCTGAAAGTCGTTGCTCTGTTACTGAGACTGCAGCTTGGCTATACCGAGTACTGTTGTTTCATCTATGAATGGGACAGCCGTGCCAAAGAGTCACATTATTGTCAACAGAGCTGGCCACTCCGCAAAAATTTAGTTCCAGGACAGAAAAATGTTGCACTCGAACCACTTGTCGAGCCAGCAAAGATATTTTTGCCACCTCTACACATAAAACTTGGACTCATGAAGAACTTTGTGAAGGCACTGAACAAGGAAGGTGAAGGTTTTTGCTATTTAAGACAGATGTTTCCAAGAATAAGTGATGTAAAGATCAAAGAAGGCATTTTTGTTGATCCCCAGATCAGACATGCTATGAGTGACAAGCGGTTTGAAGAGCTGTTAGATGGCCAGGAAAAAAATGCTTGGAAACCCTTTAAAGACGTTGTTGACAATTTCCTGGGCAATTACAGAGCACCAAACTACGTTGAAGTTGTAGACAAACTTATCCGTGCATACCAGAAAATGAAGTGCAACATCAAGGTCACTCAAGGTTCATTTCCTTCTCTCGCACTTGGATTTCTTCCCCGTAAATCTCGGTGCTGTCAGTGACGAGCACGGTGAGCGGTTTCACCAGGACATTGCTACAATGGAGAAACGATACCAGGGCGACTGGAATTCGTCAATGCTTGCTGACTACTGTTGGACACTGCAAAGTGATGCACCAGAAGTTGTATACAAAAGAAAATCAGGAGCAAAACATTTTTAATTCATAACTAATGGCTCATGTGGAACATAAACGTGATTAAATAGGTAGGTAAAAATATAAATGTCTATTTCTTAGAGTTCCTACGTGATACAGTAAAACAAAAACTATATTTGAGCATACCCTATAGGTACCTGTCACAATCACCTAAAACTTTTCAGGAAGCAAGACTTTTATAAAAATTTGTTGTGCAGTGTTATTAGACATTTTACCCAATTATTTGGAGCTTTGAAAACGTTGTTGCCTCTATTTTCGATGTTTCTATGAGTAGTGTAACACTTCATACACATTTTCTCCAGATAAATACACAGAGAATCTTTGATACATTTATTCCGTATATTTATATATTTGATCAATTTTACCGTCAGTTTTAAAACTGTCTTTTCCTAAAAGATTTCCGCATATTTTACATGCTCTTGATAACATTTTTTGATGATTACTCGCCATTTACGGACCTATTTTTATGAAAAATACCATATTCAAAGCCATTATATTTTTTTATAAAAAAATGACAGGTAATAGAGATTACTATTTTGGAAAAGATAAAAAGAAGAAGTATTACTAACAACTTACCAAAATCTTACAAAAATTTTAATTTCATCTAAAATATAAATTAATAGAATATGTTAAATTTTCTAATAACAAAGCTTTGTTGATCACAAAGGGTAGCCAGCCAAAATCTAATTTAAAATTCCAGGATACTTCCAGGACTTTTCAAGGATGATTTGTGGTTTTTCAAGGATATATTCATTTTTTCTCGACCCGAAAAAAACAAAATATATTGTTTTCAAAATATGTTTTATATATAAATATATGTTGTAAAATTGTCGTATACAGTATGGTACAAGTTAAAAAATATTATATATATATATATATATATATATATATATATATATATATATATATATATATATATATATATTATATATATAGATACACTATGTTTTCAAACACTTCTATTTAATCTCTTTCTTAGATTGTCCAAGTTTTTTTAGTGAAATATCAAGCTCTTTAATTGCCAGTTCTTCTAAAATTGTGTTTCTAAAGGAATTTGCTTTCGTAAGGAAAGTGAAGATTTGCTTTTCTTCTGCTTCAATACCTTGTCAGCATCAGTTTTAAGAATTTTTGCAAAAAACAATTTTCTATTTCTTTATAATTACAAATTCTTTATCAATCAATTTAAGTTTCTTGCTTATTTCGTCTACCTTTAACTGATCTTTATTTTCCTTTAACACTGAATTGTACTTATTTTATGCTAACCTTCAGCTTTTTTAAAGATCACTGGGAAGCTCATACTGATGAATAACAATGTCATGGGAATTGATGTGGTTATAAACTGTTCTTTGGGAAACAAGAGATCATTCTTGTAGATTTTCTACTAACAACTGCTTGTTAACACTAAATCCTTGTTCGATTGGTCATGAGATAAAACAAAAATGAAAGCGCAGACTTTCCACAATGCTGAATAATTTTAAGTTTCGTGCAAATAGATACCAAGAAATTTATCAACAGAATCAATTAATTTATCAAAGGACTTAAATTTATTTATTATCATATCAAAGCCTCTAAATCGAACGCATTCTGCACCAAAAAATTTATCAAATTGTTGTTTTGTATCATTTGCATCGTCAGTTAAAAGTCATTTTAATGCACTTAATCTCTCAGCAAGACCCTTGAGTTTCAGAGTGGATACTTCCTCGTTTTAAACCATTGCATTTTAAAGACAAAGATAAAGCATTACTCTTTAAAGAATACTTCATCTTTCTTGTAAATTTTGCAATAACATTATGATAATCTCCCTATATTTTTTCCTAAATTCTAATTTCTCTTCTGGTTAACAATGAAGAGAACTTAGCATTTCAGTGCTGTTTCTATGTCAATTTGGTTTCATTTAACCAACTTGGTCTACTTCTTGCTCTTTACTTCTAGTTGGTTAATTGATTTCTCTACTTCAATCTTTGGTAAATTAAATGCAAACTTTGGTGCTATTGTGCTTTCAGAGAATAATCAGAGAATATGAATATTTCATTTAAATTTAAGCAGGTTCTTAAAGAAAAATGTGACATTGCTACACTTAAGGGCCATATTATTTCTACCTTGGTAACCAGATTTAGTTTGTATTTTCTTAAATTAGGAAAACTTTTATGTAAGTTACTGATTGAGCACAGCTAATTAATTTGCTACAAGCATTCCGAAATTCAGGAAAACATATTTAAATAAAAGTAAAAAAAAACTAAAATAAAAATAACAAACTAACAAACTACCAGTAAAGAATATATCTGCTGCGTTATGTGTCTTGCCATTAAATTTATGCTTTTTACCAGTTGGATGAGAAGAGTTTGAAGAGTCATATCTTCGTAACTGTTTGGAATTAGATGAAATCAGCAAAATCTGAGTATTAGGGTTGCATGCCCTGGATGCTTTCACATGGAATTGCCCAATAATGATATTTATATATTTGCCGCTAACTCATGCGCATAATAAAATCACAAGTTTTATTAAGTATTGAATCACTGTGCGTTACCATCATTATTTTCTTGCAACATTAAAATTTATTAATTAGGCTCATTAGACAATTAAGGGCAGGGGCTCCAAAAAAGTCTAGATGAAAATAGTACAAAAAATATTTCATCAACTTGTTCCTCTCACGTTTGGGTCAAGAAGGGGGAAAAATTTTTGGGTCTTTTTTATTCCCAAGCTCTAATCATCGCAATTTTTTGCAAAGCATCCTTATTTGACATAAGTATAAACTTTAAAAAAATATAATTTCCTATATGAAAGCGACACTGACTTAGTTATTATTTTTAAAAGTCAATACTACTTAATTTTTTAATATTAAAAATAAAAATAAATAAAAATATATAAATTAAAAATTAATTACTAGTAATAAACTTTTAGCTTATATTTTTTAGTTTTTTATAATGTTAACAAAAATACCAAAAAAGAAACATATAAACAGTATACAAATCGCTAGTTTGTTATGCATTATTCTACAAATTGCTTATTTGTTCCATTTAAAATGTTAAAAGAACTTTTTTAAATGCATATCTAAGAATAGTTGTTTTTCAAATATTTTTCTTTTTTATAAAGAATTATTAAAATTAAAAGTAATTAATATTTTATTTAATTATATAAAATTAAAATTAATACTTTGTTTAATTATATAAAAGGAAAGTAATTCTACAAATCGCTAGTTTGTTATGCATTATTCTACAAATTGCTTATTTGTTCCATTTAAAATGTTAAAAGAACTTTTTTAAATGCATATCTAAGAATAGTTGTTTTTCAAATATTTTTCTTTTTTATAAAGAATTATTAGGGTAGGGTGGGGCAAGATGACCCGTGGGGCAAGAAGTCTTTTTGCTTATGTGAGAGTATCATAGGACGGTAATGTTTTATCCCTCTATAATACTATTCATAAAGTTAAAACAAAATCGTGGAATAAAAAATGTTTTTAATATTGCTGGTAGGTGAGGTTTAAATTGGTTTATTACTTTTTGGAGTATTTTGTTAGTAAGTTGCTTCTAATTTTAAATGTTTATTGGATTGGCAATACTTATGCGATTATGGTAAGAAATGTGTTGTTTTATAGAGAATTTATCCCACAATAATATATAGTCAAGAAATTTTATAACTTAGCAATAAAATTAATTTTATTTGTATTAAACTTGCACTCACTACAGATGAGGCAAGATGTCCTCGGTTACGTGGGGTAAGATGCCCTCAAAGGGCTTCTTGCGTCGTGGTTTTACGGAATTTCTACCATTTTTAAAGTGTGTTTAGAACATAAAAACGTTTACTAATTTAGTAATTGACAATGTTTATATGTTGGTTTATATGTTGATAACTATTATACATATTTATAAATAGCTTTTTAAAATAATTTTATATATTAAGTAAATGTTATAATGTATATGCTAAGTAAAATGAAGCTGTATCACATGCCATTGCTGCAATTTAATACATATTTGTAAAACTTTTACAAATATGCATTGCATTCAGCTGAATGAAGTTGTATTAATACAACTTCATATATTATTACATGCGCATAATACAATTTCTACTAAAAGGAGCTGTGTTTAGCATGCAACATCATTAATAATTGCAACATCGTGTTATTGTTAATAATCTTGAGTAATTTATAGATGTTATGTAATGTATAAAATAATAATGTATTGAATAATTATATAATACTGTGTATGTGTTGGTATTTTTATATAATTAAAATTTTAAGGTTTTAATATTTCTTTAGATACATATTTAAATATTACAAATAATGGTGAGAAATTATGAGCGAAAAACACAGAGAGGTGCAACAAATGAAAGAATAAAGTCAGCATTAGATGTAATAAAGATGGGCTGCAGTCTAAAGAATGTTGCATCAGAATTTAGTATTAATAAAAAAACATTACAACGTCATCAAGATGGAAAAGTAAAAGTAGCTGGTGGTTTGTCTCTGGGTGGAAAATTTCCTGTTTTTAGTAAAGAATTTGAATTAAAGATTGTTACACAAGTTCAGATTATGGAAACAGCATTATTTGGCTTGACAACAATAGATGTGCATCGCCTAGCATATGATTTTGCTAAGCAAATGGGAATCGATAATCCTTTTAATAAAGAGTCAAAAATGGCAGGAGTGGATTGGCTGCGAGGATTCATGTCTCGCAATCCACAACTTTCTATTCGAACTCCACAAGCCACCAGTATAAGCAGAGCCATTGGCTTCAATAAACCAAAAGTAAATCAGATTTTTTCAGCATACAAGTCATTATTTGAGGAACATAAGTTTTCAGCCAAACAGCTCTGGAATATGGATGAAACTGGAATCACAAATGTCCATAAGCCAGGAAAAATAATTGCAACGAAAGGCAAACGACAAGTTTCGAAAATAACTAGTGGAGAAAGAGGTGCTACTGTGACAGTTGTGTGTGCAATGAGTGCAAGTGGCACTTATGTCCCACCCTTATTTATACTTCCCCGTAAGCGAATGACTGATAGGCTGGCTGTTGGTGCACCTTCAGGCTTAATTATTAGAGTTAGCTCCAGTGAATGGACTGATTCATCTTTATTTATTGAATGGTTACCGCATTTTGTTTCTGTGACTCATGCATCTAAAACTAATGAGCAATTAATTGTACTTGATGGTCATCACAGTCACAAAACACTTGAGGCCATTAACTTTTGTCGTGACAATGGGATCCATCTCATAACTCTTCCACCTCATTGTACACACAAGATGCAACCTTTAGATCGTACATTTTTTAAACCATTAAAAGTTGGCTACAATACAGCAGCAAGCAACTGGATGTTATTACATCAGGGGCGTAGAATTTCATTTTTTAACATGGCAGGTATTTTTGCAACTGTCTACAACTTTACTGCAAACATTGACAAAGCAATCAATGGTTTTAGATGCTCTGGTTTGTACCCAATAAATGACCTTATTTTTAATGATGAAGCCTTTGAAGCAGCTTTGCTCACTAATGAAGCTGAGCCATTGAAAATCTGTCAGCAATCTAGTGAATTGCCTAATTTGCCACTTGTTGCACCTATACAGTTGGCAAATGTCATGAGCACAACAACTACTGCTGCAAAATTGAAGGCTGTTGATGATGCAGTTTTGCCAAATGTTGATGAGTATCTTGGCCTTAATTCTCCCTTAAATATTTTGGAAAAGATTTCTCCACGTCCCAAAATTCCTGTTTTAAGTAGTAACCAGACTAGTCTATGGATAGACTTACAACACAGACATAGACAATTCTATATGTTGTAATGGACACAACAAATGTTTAATTTTTTGTCCTTGTTGTGTCTATCAAATTTTTGATGGTGTCCTAAGATTGCTCAGTTAAAAAATAATTTTCACTTTATAAGTCTACAAAGCATAATTTTTTGTCTATTTGGTGTCTATGATTTTGTCTAAATTTACTTGATTTCATAAAACCAGAAATATTGATTTTTGCCAATAAAATCTAAATTACCCAAAAAATCCCTTAGAAACAAAAAAACTCCTTGATCACATATTTTTAAAATAATTTTATTGAAGGTGATAAAGATTTTAGTGACTAAGGAAAATTTTTTAAATGATAAACTTACCTTCAACTTTTTTGAAGTAATCCCAAACTGGAGAGGGCATTTTAAAAATAAATTTTTACGCACATTCACTGAGAATTGAAAAACAACTGAACTGAGTAATTAATGAACTTCAATTGAGCACAAAATAGTCCATTTTGAGGTTTTTAAATAGACATTAACTTTTTAATCAACAGCACACGCTGGACAAAAAATTAAAAAATGAACTTCTGTTAGAAAAATTGTATTTTTAATTTTGTGCTCGTTTTCAGTTTTTGAAACGATGCTGCAGTGAAAATTTAATTACTCGTTATAAGTCCAAATTATATATTAAATAGATCTTCTATACCTCATTAAAAAATCGAGATTGTTCATTTAGTGTCCGTTTTTAAAATGGTTGTCTAGAAAGACAAACATTTTTTATAGACAATTCACTTTTGATAGTTGTAATTAAAATTGTTGCAATTAGTGCTTTGTCGAAGTCTATTTTTGTCCTTTTATAATAAGTCCATTAGAGATTGTCTGGTTGCTAGTTTTAAGACAACGAAAGAGAAAGACAGAATCAGCTGAAAACCTTACTTCTTCACCTTTCAAGAAGCGACTAGAAGAGCATGGAAACAATGTAAAAAAAAAGCAACAAGCAGTCATATTGCGTAAAGAAAAAGCTGCACTTAATAAGGTGATCAAGCAAAAAATGAAATCAATAAATTTGAAGACAAAAAAGGTGAAAAGCCTGAAAAGCAAAAAGCAGAAAGACCTAATGGCATAAAGAAACAAATGAAAAAGAAGAAAGATATGATTTCTGCCTCTGAAATTTTTATCACTGATACAACTCTATGCACCATATGCTCTTGTCCATACAATGTGCCACCATTTGATGATTGGACACAATGTAGTAAATGTACATCTTGGTACCACTTTTCATGTGGTCCAGATGATTCAGACTTATGCTACTACTGTGAATCATAATCATGTATATGTTATTTGAACATTTATGTTATTGATATAAATTAAAAAAAGTTATTTATCTTCAAGACAATTGCATAGAATAATTGCAGTGTTTATATTTCAGTTATTTTAATAAAATGTAAAAAGTTTTAAAAAAGAACTATTAATAGCTTTTATTTTAACTGATAGTTATTATTAACAACTGTTTAAAAGTTTGGGGCAAGATGCACTCTTTGGAGCATCTTGCCCCACGGCTAGGGCAAGATGTCTCCTTGCACAATTATTAGTTTTTTTAATTTTAAAGTTTATCACCCGTAATAAAAGTAGTTATTTTATCTTACCAATGTCTTCTCTTATAAGTAGACTTTGATATTAAAAAGAAAAATTACAAGAAAATGTAAAAGTGTTTGTTATAAACGCTAAAGTTTGTTAAGGGGGGCATCTTGCCCCACCCTACCCTAAAATTAAAAATAATTAATATTTTATTTAATTATATAAAATTAAAATTAATACTTTGTTTAATTATATAAAAGGAAAGTAAAAAATAAAAGTTATTTTCTAAGCAGTTATTAACTTTAACAAGTTATTTTTTATTCATTTGTTTATTCATAATATCTTCTTCAACTTTAAACCTTAAAAGTCAAATAGTTTGTATATTCTGGTGAGAGATTCGCTTACTTGCTTTCTAACCTCTATACTCACTTAACTTTCTCACTTAACTTAAACATAAACATACTTAAGTTTGGAGTTCGAACAATGTCCGAAAGTATTATATTTAAAAGTTAAAAAAAAAATCAACAACAAAAAAAAATTATCTTGTTGTTATTTGTTGAATGCTTTGGGTCGGTTTTAACAAGGTTTTAGCTCATAAAACCCTGAATAATAAAAGTTTGAGAACTGTTATCATTCAAGGTTTTATGAACAAGAACATACACACTGGTTTATCACTTTAGATATTGAGGTAAGTGTTTGGCAAAAATTGTATTACAGCTGCATTAATCCAATATCTAAGAAATATAATTGATTACGTTAAGTGATAATGCGTTTTTTGTCTAAGCATAGGCAAAAAACAATATTTAAAACATACTAACACGGTGCGCAAAACATGGTTTAAAAATCTGAGTATTTTGCACAGCGTTTATACTTTCATACTGCGGTTGCTACAGGAAATCAGGCATAGTATTTATCTCATTAAAAATAAAAGAATGTATCTTTTAATGTTTTATTTTGGCTAAAACATTTAGTATAATCATAAAAGTATAAATATTTTTAAAAACTTTGTTGTATTTTTAAACTATAAATTTTAATTTATTTTTTTGACTAAAAGGTTTTTAAGCAGTTCATAAAAATGATTTCAAATCATTTAATAATTATAATAATAATTAGCAAAAAGTAGCTAAACCATTGTTTAACAGTTATTCGGAAATGATAACAACTCAAATAATAATGGCTTCATACCAGTTTTAAAATCTAAAATTGTTGTTGTAAACATTACGGTTTTTCATTATTATTATTTTTATTTCTATTTTAAAAAACCTAATCATTTTAAACACATAAAACACCGGGTCGAACAACCGAGACACTAAAAATACTAAATTAAACAGCAAAATAGTTTGACATTTTATTTCATTGTTTTAGTAAAGGTTTTTTCCGTCAAACTGTCATAGGAAGCAAGACAGAAAAATGTATTTAGAATTTTCAAAACAAATACTTTATTTTTAAAATATTTTTTACTGCTTTACTAAAGATCTCATGCAAACTATCGAAAACAGCCTGAACTGAACTTCTTTTGTATTCGAAACGCGTTAGAATAACGGTCAACTTGTTTTTATAAAATCACTTTTTATAACTAATCGTCTTGAGAAAGCTCGTATCGTTGATATTATCGATACGATATGATCGTATCGTTCATATTGTCGTCGTCGTATTTTTTCTTTTAAATTTTTTGCCATAATTTTTCATATAGACCTGAATAATAATCGAAATGCAATAAAATTAAAACTATTGAATTAGGTTTTTATAAACTTAAAAAATCTTTAAATTATATTAAATTAAAAATATTGATTAAATTTATATATGCTTAAACAAAAATTCAAACATAAACAAGTATGATGTCAGTGTATATACATGCATCATTTAACGCATCAATAATGATAAAAAAAGACGCATACCAGCAGCATAGTCTCCAAAAGTGGATTTTTCGTTATCCGATTCTTTTTCAAGTTCTGATATTTTTATTTTCAGCATGTTTTTTAATTTGTCTATTTGACAATAGATGTCAACTGTGCACGCGTCGTACTCATCAAAAACTGGATTTTGTTTCAAAGTTATTTCATTTAAAAGTTGTTCGCGACATTTTTCAAACAATTTTGATGTTTCACCCAACTTGTCAATCTTTCCTTTAATATACTTTATAGCCTCAATTAATTTTTCTCCATAACAAGTTCCTGAAAGAATTAAAAAAAATGAAGTTACAATAAATAACCGAATAAGATGATAGTAATAGAAATAATGGTAAAGCTAACCATTAAAGTTGGCAAGTATATCCGCTTTGGCCCACGACGTACAGATATGCAATTCTGTTATCTTTGTTGAATTGCAAATGCAAGGAGCTATGAGTAATAACTTTATTTTTAAAAGCAAAATCAATATTAAATGTAAAAAAAAATTTGATTGTGTGTTTATATTTATATTTTAAATAAGTATAAAATAATTAGTCATATCAAAATAAGAAAGATATAACTAACATTATTTACATCAACATATTTTGGAACAAATAATATTCAAACCATGCATAAATTTCATACAGATTTTTTCTAGCATATTTAATATAACTTAATTATCTTTCATTTCTTTACACTCTTATTTTAGCCTATTATGAAAGAAAGTTTTATGGGTTGAAAATCTTTTCAAATAAAAATATTCAAAAAATGAAAACTACCAAGAAATACCATTTTATAAAAATGGTATATGGCTTAGAGGATGCCATAAACATGTATTTATAGATATTTATTAATTTATTAATTTAAATAATTATAGCTATTTTTTAAATTCTTAAATATTGAAATAATTGTAAGATAAATAATTGTAAGAAAAGTAGAGAATTTATTTTACCTTGTGCTTCGATATTTTTTGTATGGAAGAAAAATAAAACAAACAGAAGTAACATTTTACAGTTTACTAAGTAACAAAATACTCCTAAACAATTCATGTAAATATTACGCTGTAAAAAGTATTCCTGGATTATTTTATAGTAAATTAAAAGTAATCGTTACGCAATGTATTTTTAATATGTATATTGCCTTATTAAAAATTGTTACAATGCACATCCGAAATATGGCGAAACATATCCTTTATGTTTCTTTCTTTGCTTCGTCATAACGAAGAATGGAAGACATAAATGAAAAATGACTACGTCAAATATTATAAAAGATAATTTGTTCACAACGTAATCTGCGGACGATAAGAAAAGAGATTGAGCTTGAAAATCTATTTGACTCAACAAAGTTTTCTTTACATATCTATTCAAAAATACAATTTAATAATGAAATATGTTTTATGCCCTTTTATGGATTTTTGCATAAATTATATCTTTATGCTTTTATGCATAATCTATGTTAATTTTTTGTATTCAACGTTATTAACACACACACACACACACACACACACACACACACACACACACACACACACACACACACACACACACACACATGTTTTCTGTTAAAAGCTCTGTAATTTAAATTAGTTGGATTGCTTTTTATTTTGGATTAGTTTGGATTTGCTATTTAAAGAAAATAAATTTATTTCTAAAATTAATTGTTTTCTGTTAAAAGCTCTGTAATTTAAATTAGTTGGATTGCTTTTTTCCCCATTTTTAATATCAAGTTTTGTATAGTAGATTGTTGTTATGTTAAGAAATTTATCTCACTCTTTTTTATATATTTATTTTGCATTTTATATATAAATATATTTCTTTTGATACATTGAATTTTAATTTTCAGATGGTTTGAAGATATTTTTTTGTTTTTGCGTTATTAGTTAGTTTAATTAATTAGTTTAATAACATGAATAAACTAGCATTCTTAGAATATATAATCACAATTTGGATTGTTATAATTTTCTTTAGAAAATTAAAATATAGAGGTATCAAGCCATTTATCAAAAATTATCGGTTTCCCGAAATAAACCGGCGTGATGCTTTAAGTAAGATATTATTTAAAGATCACAATAAAACTAAAAAAAAAAAAAAAATAAGGAATTTGTTACACTATATTTATTATTGTGATAAAATAAACTTTTTGTTTTATAATAATAAAAAAAAATTAAAAATAAATTTTTTATTATTTAGTTACAAAGAGTAATAAATTGAACGCATATGTAGATTAATTACAAAGCAAAAAAAAAAAATTATTATGTAGTCTAAAAGATTAATATCATATTAAAAATGATATTGACAAATGATATTGCAACCAAAATACTGGGAAAAATTTTAATTTCCTTTCAAGCGTTTTAAAGAAACGTGTAAAGGAAAAGGATATCTATTTAATCATCGTTACTAAAATGTTATTTTCAGTAACAACATAAACAGAACAACAACATTTCAGAACAACAATAAACACTTCAATACAGCAATAATAATAAACACTTCGATAAACTTTTAAAGTTATAGCATTAGGTATAAAAAACACTGTTAAAAATAAAATAAAAAAACTAGTCAATTTTATTAATAGTAATTTACTTACATTTACTCATTTATATTTTAGTATTAATATATTTTCTTTCATTTTTTTTTTTTTTTTGCATTCACATTTTTTCAGATACATCTCTCCCTCTTAAACTCTAAAAAACTTCCAAAGTTAATATTTAAGATAAACAGTTGCTAAGACAATTGCTAGGACAGTTTTGAAGCTTGCAATTTTGTAAAAATGGTTTTCAAAACGTTTTTTTTTTAATTTTCAAAATAGGTAATAAAAAAATTTATAAAATTTACTTTAAGTTTAAAATAAACAAAATATTTTTTTCACTTAGACATGTTTTTGCTATTTATATTTATATAAATAGCAAAAATTTCATGCTATTTATTTCATGTTTTTGCTATTTGTATTTTATAAAAATTAATTATATGTTAAAGTAAAATTACCTTGTTTTCATTTCTTGATCATCATATAACACATTTAGTTGAACAGTTAAAAGTAAAACATTTTTTTGAACATTTTTTAAATTATATATATTTTTAATTTTGAAAAACAAGCTATTATTATAGATTTATAAAACTTATTTTAAAAGAGTTTTTAGTTTTACCCCCGTTCCTGTACACTACATTTACCCCCGATTTCTGCTCGCAACACATTTTGTACGCGGTTGTATATAAATATTATGCTGAAATTTTCAATTAACTTTTAATTTCCTTTTAAGACTCATATCTAAATTTGCTAAGGAAAAGAATCACAATTGACACTTTTTTTTCAAGAATAACAAAAAAGCATTGTTTATTTTTCAGGAGATTTGTTTAGAAATATATATGTAATTAATCAAAAAAAAATTAATTTGGAATAAAAAGCAAATTTTAAAACTTGGGACTATTATCTTAGATGTGTTTATTAAAAAAAGGGTGTTAAAAAGGGTGTTTGGCAAAGCTAAGTTTGGTATTTAAATATTAAACTCTTGAAGTTGATATTTATTTTTATTTATTTTGAGTTAACTTTTAGATATAAAGCAAACTCCAAGCTTTTGTACATTTATACCTAATAAAAATGAGGATACAATACAAAAACACACTATTATGGTGCATAAAGGTACGCTTAGGTATTTGACTTTGGTATTCGGCATGAAATTATAGTATGTTAATACTATGTCATGTTAATACTATGTCATAATACTGCATGTCAAAATTCTGGAAAGCAATTTTTTTTTTCAACATTGTTTATTTCCTTAGTTTTTAGTGGTGGTCTTTCTGAGATAGTTGGCGAACAACGAAATTTCGCTTCATTCTTAAAATGAAAGAAAAAGAGCTGTTTTAGCAGATTATTTTTACTATTGAGTGAGTTCTCTGGAAAAATCATTTTTGTTAAATATAATGCGTTTTATTCTATACATAAAATATGCATAGAGAAATTGTTGTTAAAAATTGCACAGTTATTAAAATTGCTACAAAAATTGAGATTAAAATTTTTGCAGGTTAAAATACATCAAAAACTTCGCTTTTAAGTATTTGCAAAAATGTAAAATTAGAAAAATAAAAACAAAATTATTACAGTCTAATTATTGATCTCAACAAGTTATTTTAATTACTGTATTTTTATTTTTACTTTTTTTATTAACTAATCTATTTGAATTTCAACCCTAAAAAAAATTAAAATTGAAAAATAATCGGAAGAAGTAGACTTATGTGCAGACCCCCTGCACAGCTAACAAAGAGCAGATCATCGAAACAAAACTAAGAAGAATAATAAAACTGTAACCAAAGAATAATATTTTCAACAGCCAATTTTGGATCAAGCTTCCCAAATAAATTTTCATTTTCGAGTCGACTAACAAGTTCAAGGACCAAGGATTTGTACCAGAAGCCACAATAGCACCTTATTAACTATTTTATATATCTTTATATATATATATATATATATATATATATATATATATATATATATATATATATATATATATATATATATATATTTTAGGGGTGTCCAGAAAAATTTTTTTTGAATTAAATGTTGCACAGTTTTGTTTCTTTGATTGAAAAAAACTTCTGTGCAAAATCTTTGGTGTTTTGGATAATATTTAGAGGTTGCTCAAGGAAAATAAAAATTTACTGTTAAAAGCATTTACCGCAACAACAATATTTAAAAAACTTGAGTTATAGCTATGATATACAATTAATCATTTTTAAAAAATTCTTTAAATAATGCAAATTACATTCAAATGTTGCAGTATTTACAAGATCAAAAGTTTAGTTTGTAGCAACAGTGGCATATGTCATCAAGATGCTTTTGCGGCAATCTGGAATGCGTTTTCTGTTGTCCTCAACAACTTGTATTAGTTTCTGCATTTCAGATTCAGTTTTTGTGATGAATTGATTAAATGTGCTTATAAGAGCAACAGAACTCTTAGCAGTGTCATTGATAACTTTCACAGATTTAGCAATTGCTTTAGTATAACGAAATTCAGCAATTTCCTCCCAGGACTTTGGATCGGTTCCAGAAAAAATGGTTACATCGAGACCAAGTGACTGCAAAGCAGCAGTTGATGATGATGTAACAAGCTCATGAAGTTGCTTCTTTTCCAACTTGTTTAATTCTGCTGCTGGACACTTTATACCCTTGACACTCCAATCAGCTCCACTTTGAATCATAGCTTCAACAATCAACTTTTTTTCTGTGTCACAACCCCTGTCAGAAAATAATGAAAGTGGAATCATTTCTGACCCAAGGTACCAAGTGTGATTTTGAAGCTTCTTCATATCAGCACTTAAAATGACCTTGTTGATCTCAGAATATTGTTTAATTCTTGTGAAGAGCATCAGGTCATTTGCTGGAGCATCGCTTGCAATTGGACAGGCAATCCATGCTGGTACATAGATATGAGCAGCAACGATACAAAATTCGCACAAGTTGTTCTGTTCTTTCATAGTCAGCTTGAATTCATTTCTTAAGAGGTACATCTTCATACAATAGATGACTTTAGCCATCCATCTAGCTATGTGATAAGCTCCCGGCATGCGAGAGCGATACTTCTTGGTGGCATAGTCGGATAACGGAAAACCCAAAATTAAAAGGCACAGCTCAATCATCTCTTTGTAGTCTTCTCTTGGTAAGTACGAAGAGTCATCTGATAAGAAAGGCTGCAAAAAGCAGCCAGCCTCTGATATAAGTTGCTGAAGCTGTGTTTCAGCAAGATGGGCGTCATCTAATGGAGCATAATTGGCTTGATTTATGCTTGGCCAACACTTCTGAAATCGTTCAAATAGAGCTATGTTGGGCCCACTGCTGGGTCCAAGCAAAACTGAGTATATTTCCCCAATAATTACTTCATGCATATGGTGACAGCAAACAAAGTAGAGAAGATTTTTCTCCTTCAACTTCTCTAGCAAGGTGCACGCACCATTTTTGGAACCCGTGTTTGACGCTGTTGTGTCAAAACACATACCGACAATATAATTTGCAACACTCCATATGATCAGTAACTGGAAGGTTGCTTTTGCTTGTGCCAGTCCAGTGCCAGATGATATCTTTAGAATTCCCAGTATTTTCTCCAGATTATAACCAGTCATATTAATAGCAATTCTATCAACATTGGACTTTGGATTTTCATTGTTGGTGCTGTCTCTCATCATCTTACCATCCCAGTGGACGACCATATGTTGTTTCTCACTTGACATAAATTTCTGCCGAATATGATTTTCAGTTGATGAACGGTGCATAATGCGTTTGCGGCGGACTGTTGATCTTGATCATGGCGTACTTTGTAGGTCCTATCCACTTGCTCTAGCAATTGCAGCTGCCAATATAGTAAATTTTGGGTCAGATAAATTGATTCGATCAAGTGTGGATGATACATCTGGAGAAGACAAAATTTCATTGAGAATATGTGGCTTTTTATTTTTAGGACTTTGTTTACAGTCAGTTGATTGTGTTACTAGTTTTTTGTGATAAACCGGAATTTCTATTTCATAATCATCATTGTCATCAGGAGTGTCACTGACTTCTGTTGCTTTGCTATCACTATCACAATCAAGACTAAAGTGGCTACAGCTAGGTGTAAGGACAGCATTTGCTTTTTGTCTTCTCTCTTCCTCATTCTGCTTTCTTTTTGTTTCTGCTTGTTGATGCTCTGCTGTTCGCTTTTCTTGTTGAGATAATTTTACATCTTCTCCAGCCATCTTCATCATACGAGCATTCTTTTGGTCATCCAGAAATATTTTATCTTCATCAATTATAATTAGCTTGTTTGCATCCTTGTGTGAAATGTCAAACATTAAATCTAATTTGATACTAAAATCTTTCTCTCTAGCAATCTGTGACTTACTAGCTCTTCCTTTATTGTTTTTAATTAAATTATATTCATCAACACATGTTTTCACTTTTGATACAATATGAGGCTGGTAAGTCATTAAAATTCTGGCTTTTTTCCAGATGTGAGCTAAACCATTAGATGTTGCTTTTGCACTGGCTGGAACTGTTTGTTTCAATGCTTTGTGATAGTGGAAAAATGTCCTTAACACATCAACCATCGTTGGAAGGACATTGATTGGTAGGTTCTTCTCAGGTTGACCAATCAACCATATTGCAGTTTGATTACGTGTCAAAAAAAAATTTGAAGAACTTATCTTTTCACTCATTTTCAGCAACAAGCTAAAATTAAATGATACCAAATTAAACTCAACTTGAGAAATTAAATATTAATTTGCAAACATAATTTAAAATATGTGATCAATATTTCAATATGAATGTGATGAAATCATAAGTATTACAAAACTACAAACACTAAAGTAAGTTAAGTCACCCAATAATATTTAGCACTTATAGGATTAAAATAAATAAGAACCTCAAAATCTTTAAATATTTCAGTTGTTCAGCAAAAAATTACAATTAATGAAAATGTTTTTCAATCAAAAACATCAGATGACAAGATGACTGCTTGTCACATGACCAAAGAAGTTAGCTCATAAAAGACAATGGTACATCAAATTTGTTTAATATTTTATCTAAATTGAACATGAAATAAAATTAGGAAATTATTTAAGGCGTAATGCTATTATTGTTAAACTAAAAGGCTATTGAGCAATCTCTAAGCATTAATTTATTTTAATTGTCTTGTGCACAGTAAATTTTAATGCCAATTGGCACAAAATAAACTAGTGTGCATTCAGGCCAGAGAAAAAATTATATATATATATATATATATATATATATATATATATACACATACATACATAATTAACTTTTATTATATATTTATATATAAGTTAATTTAATTAATAAGCTATTTGTAGAAAACACTAACTTAACTTAGGCAAATTAGTCAGAATCTTTATTTTGATTCAAGAGTCTCAATTTTATAATAAGAAAATATTTGGGTTTATATTGGTCTAGCTAATGTTTTAAAACCAACGGTTAGTCAGTAGTAGTAGTCAACGGTGTGGCGGTCAACGGTGTGGCGGAATAATGTCGCAAAATTTTGATTGTCGCAAATTTTTAATATCGCAAATTTTATTGTCGAAAATGTAAAAAAAGGAATAGCGTCTCAAATCGTTGCATTATTGATTGTTGAATTACAGAATAAGGAATAATGTCGCAAAGAAGTTTAATGAATAGTGTCGAATTATATTTAAAATGAATTATATGAATTTGAATTATATGAATAGTGTCGAAAATAAAAAAAAAGGAATAATGCTGCAAATGAATTCAATGAATAGTACCAAAAATAGTAAAAAGTAGTAATGTCCTAAAGGAGTTGAATGAATAGTTGAATGAATAGTTGAATGAATAGTTGAATGAATAGTTGAATGAATAGTTGAATGAATAGTTGAATGAATAGTTGAATGAATAGTTGAATGAATAGTTGAATGAATAGTTGAATGAATAGTTGAATGAATAGTTGAATGAATAGTTGAATGAAACAAAAATAAAAAATAAGAATAACTATAAATCTGCATTTAGATAACATGTCTGATGTCATACTGAAATAGCCTGCTGCCGGGGGCTTCAGTACATACATTGACTATCAAATAGCTTGACCCGTAAGGGAGTGCTGCTACATTAATTGAGGGTTTGGCATGGGGCAGCAATCTTTTCTTTCGTTATTTTTTGTTTTTTTCTTTTCTTTTTTTCTGCAAAAGTTGTATGCTATGAAGATAAGCAAAACAAGTAAGCAATTGCTGAAATTAACTGTTTGGGACACTATTCCGTTTTTACTACTTGCGACACTATTCCTTTTTTTGTTTTCGACACTATTCATTAAATTCATATGCGACACTATTCCTTTTTTTGTTTTCGACACTATTTCTTTTTTTTTTGTTTTTGACGTTATTCATTAAATTCATTTGCGACACTATTCCTTTTTTTTGCGACGTTAAGCCTTTTTAGTATAATTGACACTATTCTGAATTTCATTTTTCGACACTATTCCTGTCACCCTGGTCAACAAATGGAAAACATAAAGAAACATTTTGTTAATATTTTTAAAAGCAACATTTATCTATCAGCTGTAATTTAAAAATTGATAAATATTATTGATATCATATCTACCTGCATCATGAACAATAAATGTTTATCTAAGAATATTGAATATCAAGAACTTCATCAAATAAACCAGATTACATTGATAAAGTGTATGTTTGCGAGACTTCATTTGCCAAAAGAAGTCTCGCTAATGCCATATATACTTTATCAATGATTTGCATACCCAAAAATAAAAGTTTTAGTTTCGGGTATCCAAACCACTTAAAATTTTTCGGTTTAATTAGGTACAGGAATGATAAAGGTTTGTGTAGGGTAGAAAACTTAAATAAATAAAAAATGTCATTTTTTATTAAGCGAAAAATTAACAAGCGCTGCAAACCGTACAATTCTTTGAAAGTATTTAATTTCTCCCTAGCGGGGTTTTTTTTTTTTTTTGCCGTTAAAAAATATATACAGTTTCGAAGCACATAAATAAAAATAAATATTGGGGGAGCAAGAAGAAGACTAATTTAGCCTTATCACCGAGCCCTATTTTCACGTATTTACAAAAACTGTAATATTTAAATATCTAAAGTTAACAAACTATTTATTAAAAAAAATTAAAAATATAAAAGTAAAATAGATAACAATTCGTTGTCTTTTAAAGAAAAACTTAAAGAATAAAAATTTAAGGAAAGAGTAAGATCAAATGAATAAGAAAAAATAAATAAGATATTATTATTTGCTTAAAACTTAAAAATTTAAACTAAGATTTAAAAATAAAAAGTAAATAAATTAATATAAACCATAGAAATAACGTAAATAAATTAGAAAACGCCATAGAGGTAATACCATTATTAAGGTGATAAAAAAAAAAAAAAAGTTGATGCACTCAGTGACATAATTTTTGTATTAATTATTTTTTGCCTTTGAGTTTTAATTAAAAAAAACATTTAAAATCAGATATATTAAAATCCTTAAGTAAGAATGCCTGTTTTGATTCATTTTTTTAAACTGCTCTATACTAGTTTTATGTGTATTTACAATTTTGGGAAACATTTTCCACAAGTAAGGTCCACGATAAAGAACTGAATATGAAGTTAGTTTTGAATTATATTTTGGGACAACTAAGTTGATACTTGAAATTTTTGTTGGATATTTATGAACTATTTTGTCAAAATAGGATTGAAATATTTTAGGAGATAATCCTATATTTGTTTTGTACATGAACATTAAAACTTGGTGTAAGTTGATTTTATATATATTTAATGCTCCAAGTATACGCAGAAGAGGCTCACAAGGTAGAGTTCTATTAACTCCAAAAATTATTCTGCACGCGTGTTTTTGTTTACTGTACAATTTTTTTAATTTTGTATGGTTTGTACTTGCCCATGCAATATTGCAATAAATTAAATAACAATGAATAAAAGAGAAAAATAAACTTTTTAAAGAACTACTGTTAAAAAATGGTTTAGCCCTATATATCATTGCTAAATTTTTTGATATTATATGTTCAATACTTTTTATATGTAAACTCAAACGTAAATGTTTATCTAAGATTACGCCAAGAAAGTTTACTGAGTTTTCTCTTTTAATGGTAGTGTTATTGATTATTAGATTAGGCAATTTGATGGGAATATTTTTTGATTTATTAACTTTGTGGAACAAAATATATTTGGTTTTATCCACATTTAGAGAAAGTATGTTTCTTTTGAACCACTCATTAACTTTCAATAATTGTTCGTTTGTTGTTTCAAATAGTGTATTAATATCACTGTGGGAATAAAAAAGATTGGAGTCATCTGCAAAAAGAATAAAATTTAATAGGTCTGTTGCTAAATTTAAATCATTCATATACACTAGGAACAACAGTGGTCCTAAAATAGAGCCCTGGGGAACCCCACAAGTTACGGCAGTCGGAAATGTTTGTTTTTGTTCATAAACTATAAATTGTTTTCTATCGGTCAAATAACTTTTGAACCAAAGTAAATTGTTATTTTTTACACCATAATGTTTAAGCTTTTTTATTAGTATATTATGATTAACGGTATCGAAAGCTTTTGACAGATCAATGAAAACTCCTAAGGTAAAGTAGTTACTACTGAATGCACTTGATATATCACTTACTAGTTCAATCACTGCATGCTCCGTTGAATTTATTTTTTTTGAAACCAAATTGTTTTGAATACAGCATGTCATTTTCTGATAAGTGATTAAAAAGCCTATTGTACAGTATTCTCTCAAGTAATTTTGAAAAACAAGGTAAAATAGATATTGGCCTATAATTAGAGATATTTGAGTCATCTCCAGACTTTAATATCGGCGTGATTCGTGCAATTTTTAGCTTTTCAAGGACGATACCTGTTTTAAGTGAATAATTAAATATGTGAAATAACGAGGGTTCTATTATATTATAATAACATTAACGTTAATTTTATCAAATCCAGCACTTTTGTTAGTTTTAAGGTAAAAAAAAGCGGTTTGCAATTCAATTAGTTTTAAATTAGGTTCATCCATAACTTTATCGTAATTTTTTAAATAAGATTCAAATGGTGTTGAGTTCATAGGAATTTTTAATGCCAAATTCGGATCAGTATTAGTAAAGAAGCTGTTTAGTTTTTCAGCAATAATTGATTTATCATAAATTGTGTTTTTATCAATTGTTATCTTTTTTGGCAGAAAGTTAGACATCCATGGAGTTTTGGTTTTTTCAATAATTTTTTTTCATGAAATGGTTGATCATATTGCTTGCAAAATTGATTTAAAAATAGATCATATGCGTTGTTAACGTCATGTGACTGCAATACCAAATTCCAATCAACGTTTACTTTTAAAAGATTTTGAAATTTTTTAACGAGTTTTCATTGATCTGTCGCCTAAATATAATGGATTGAGAAGGAATACTGTTAAATAATATATTGTTAGTAACTAGAAATGTTGGGAAATGATCCGATAAGTCAGTTTTGATTATGCCTGTGTAAAGACAGTTATTAAGATGGTTATTAGTTATTATATTATCAATAAGTGTAGTAGAGTTGTTAGTCACTCTCGTTGGCTTGTTTATTGACGGAATTAAATTTTTTTGAATAAGAGTATTTATAAAATTGTTAACATTATTATTGGAAGCATGGTTTATTAGGTCTATGTTAAAACCCCCAACTAAGTAGGCATGACTTCGGGTTTTATTTATATTTGTTAAGAATGGTTTAAGATGAGTTTTAAATTTTTTCAAGATAGTAGATGGATGTCTATATGTGGCATTTATAATTATTTTTTTTGTGGTTTTATTTATTAATTCAATGCATAATGACTCATAATCTATTTTATTTACAGAGAGATCGTGACGTAAGTTATAACTAATTGAGTTGTGAACAAAAATACATACACCCCCACCAACACCACCCAGCCGGCACAAAGACGTCTATAAGACGTCTAACGGTAACTTAAGTAAGCGTCTGAAGTACGTCTTAAGACGTCTATTTGTTAACACCTTTGAGACGTCTTGTATAGACGTTTGTAAGATGTATTGCGACAGACGTCTGTAAACAGTCTAGTATTAGATGTCTCATAGACGTCTAATTGAAAACTCGCTTGAGCGTCTAAAGAACGTCTTTAGACGTCTATTTGTTAACACCTTTAAGACGTCTTGCCGAGACATCTATTAGACGTTCTCTCAGCATTTATAGTAATACATACCGAATCAACTAATAAAACAGACTTAAATTATATTTAAAATCATATTTTACATTTTTTTACGTTTAAGATAATTAATAAATAAAATGTAAAAGGAACTGTATATCTACAATAAAAAATACAATATCAATATTATTTTTTTATACAACTGTCATCTTTTTTGCTCGTGCAGGGGCATTTCTAAGGAGGCTCTGAACAACTTGATAAAATTCTTTTTCCGTCATCTTTAGGTACTTGAGCGTCACTACTTTGTATATTGTTTTGTAGGTCTCGTTCCGCCAAAGGTTAACTCATTTTGGCTTGTTCATTTCACCCATTTCATGACAAAATCGGTAAAAAATCGTTTGATTATGTTCTTGATCATATCTTTGTAATCAAGCCCTCCTGTAGGCTTTTATTGTACAATCTAAGAAGTAAAAGTCACATTAAACTAGAAGTAGCTAAGTGTCCGAACACACACACATGTGTGTACCGACATAAAATAATATCGATATATCAATCTTACTTTTTCATCTAGGAATGAATCAAATTTCATATTTTTTTCAAACAGGAAAAACTCTTCTTTTGATTTTATAAATGTCTAATAAAGATATTGGAGATTGTTAAGAAATTAAGTTGTTGGTAAAGATAAATAATTGGATATATCGTTCATCCATTTAACAACTTTTTTTTGAAATGCCAGAACTTGTTGTTCAAAACCTAAAAAAACAAAACAATTTAATATACTTTTTCTGTTTATCATTAAAAACTATAATATATAGTTCAAAAAATTTTGACACAATTTATACAATATTCTCAAATTATTTAGTATTAAAATTTAGATTTAAAAAAATCTAAACATCTAATACTAAATAAATTGAGCTCTCTACTTTTTAACTTTATCAACTATACAATAAATAAATTATAACCGACAATAAATAAATTTAAACTCACAATGAATAAATTTATAGTAAAATAAAATAAATCACCTTTCTAACTTAATTGATAATTAAAAATTTAAATAATTGAATAACGCAAAGCATTTGATATATGATATGTTAAACTTGAATTTGAAATTTGAATTAATTCATTTGAAGTAAACAATTTTGCTAAAATGGAAAAATGTAAACAGTTTTAAAATCATTGCAGAAAATTATGAACATATTCTGAAAATTATGAACAATTCATTGCAGAAAATTATGAAAAATTCTGAAAACTGAACAAGTTCAGTTTTCAGAATTGTTATTGTGCAATACCAGAGTGTAGTAATTGTTGGCTTCACCACTATTTTACCTGTGCATAATACTGCTGTGTTATTTAATCATTTATACATGGTGGCCACCTACAATAAAAATTAAATTCTTTGATTTTTTCCAGAATCACAATTGAATTTATATTTGCTGACAAACAAAATAAAAATAATGGATAAAAACAAATCGTGAAAAAAAATTTAATAAGTTGAAAGTTTTCTTTGGTTTGTTCTGAAAATAATTTAAACTCCATAAATTTTCACTGACCTAAAACAAATTACCTAACCTTTCCATGATTTTTAACATTTTGACAACCCTGTGATACCACTACTATAACAAATAACGCCACATGGGAATTTTACAAAACTTTTATTTAAGGTAATGAAATAATTACCATTTATGATAGAACTTTTTTGTTTTAAAACCTTTTTGATAACTGGTGGTTCCAATTGAATGGTGTTGAATCGTCACAATCACTGTAATCACTTATTAAATGTGTTTTTGGCTTTCAGTGTGAAGTATTATTATTTCCAAAGGGCTTTGAATTTGTATCATCATGAAACACCAGTCAATCAATTTCAAGTTCTTAACACTTAGTCTCATCGCCATTCTTTTCTTTCTCTTTTATTCCTTTATCCTGAGATGTACACTCACACTCAGTTTTATCAGCTACAAAATATTTTTAAACTATTAAACTAATACAAATATATAGATACATATGTTATGTTTGAATTAATAAGTAAATATTAAAATAGTAAATTTAAATAATTGACAATGTGCCAACTTTATTTTTAAAATTGAAAAAGGTAGCCAATTATCATTTGAAAGAATATTTTTACTCATTGCATTTTTCCATGAAAATCCTTTTGGTGGCCAATGCAATACATCTGCTTCAATCAAACTATGAGGAATAACATCTTCAATTACTCGAGAGTGTTCTTTCCACACATAAACCACATTGAAATAATCAAAAATTTGATAAATAAGAAAACCCGTAAGAAATAGCAAATTTAAATTTTAATAAAATTATAAGAACTAATAAAAAATAAATTGAATTAAAAAAATATTATACTAAAAAAAATAACCTATCAATTATATGTAAATACCTAACAATCATAAACAATTATATTCAGGGATGTATATTCTAGGGTTCCCCAGAATTTATATCCCTGAATATAATTTAATTTTCCTAGTTTGAAATAGACACTTTAAAACTGATATTTGATTCTATTATAATTGGAATCAGTTATAATAGAATCCAAAATGTTAATAATAATAATAACAATGATAGTAATAATAACAATGATAACAAGAGGATGAATATCAATAAAAACAACAATTAAATTATTGATAATTTTATTACTATTTGTAAAATTGATTATTACAAAAAGCAAACAAAATATTAAAAATAATAAATCTCAAAAAAAAAAGATTTATAATATTTTATATAATATATATATAACAATAAATAAAAACAGAAAAAACAAATAAAACTTTTAAGTAAAAGTTTTATTTGTTATGACAATGATACATATGAGTTATTTAAAAATCCTCATTTTATACAGTCAAAAATAAGGAAGTAAAAAAAAAATACAAATTTTTTGTTATAATAAAGTAATTCCATCAGTTCAAATAATTGAAGTACTATTAGTATTTTAATACATCACACAAATTTACAATTTTGACACTAATCTATAAAAAGGAATACTTATATATATATATACTTATATATATATATATATATATATATATATATATATATATATATATATATATATATATATACATATATATATATATATATATATATATATATATATATATATATATATATATATATATATATATAAGTATATATATAAGTATATATATAAGTATATATATATATATATATATATATATATATATATATATATATATATATATATATGTATGTATATATATATAATATATATATATACATATATAATATATGTATATATATATATGTATATATATATATATATATATATATATATATATATATATATATATATATATATATATATATATATATATATATATATATATATACATATATGTATGCATATATGTATATATACACAGGGGCGGATCTAGCATTTTAAATGGGTGATGCGAAATTTTTTTATTGACGTCCCCCCCCCCGCAACTTCTCTAGGGTTTAAGTATAGTCAATATAAAAAGTGGAGAAACATTAAAAGGCGTAGCGAGGGTGGGGCGGACACGCCCCAGGCAGCTTTTTTTACGAGTGGCGTCGCTGTTTATATCATTGAATAATAACTAAATTTTGTATTGCTTTTGCAGTATCCATTTTTAGCAGAAATTTTTACAAATGTTGCCTTGGCTATTTTGTTCATAAATTAGACATGTAATTTTAAGCCTAATTTACTTAACAAAGTGCACCAACGAGAAGGTAAGCCATAGGACTTTGCACTTCATCTGTATACTGTCATTTTGCCCAAGGTTAGCCCTCCATTTCTGGATTCTTTCCTTTTCTTGAGAGGCACGTAGTGTAAAGTAATGTTGCCTAAGATTGGCCCTCCACTTCTGGATTCTTTCCTTTTCTTGATAGGCACGTCATGTAAAGTAATGTTGCCTAAGGTTAGCCCTCCATTTCTGGATTCTTTCCTTTTCTTGATAGGCACGTCACGTAAAGTAATATTAGGTTATTTATTAAGGTTAAGTAATATTAGGTTAAGTAACTAGAAATATAATAATAAAGGTTAGTCCTCCATTTCTGGATTTTATCTTTATTTTATTTTATATTATTAATCTTATATTATATTATATTATTAATCTTGCCTAAGGTTAGCCCTCCATATCTGGATTCTTTTTTTTTTAATTTTAAACTGTTTTTTGTTATAATAATTTTTGTTATATTTTTTTATTGAAGTTCTATATTTTAAATATATATATATATATATATATATATATATATATATATATATATATATATATTTATATATATATATATATTTATATATATATATATATATATATATATACATATACATACATACACACACACACACACACACACACACACACACACACACACACACACACACACACACACACACAATATTAGTAAAAATCAAATTAGAAAAAAGTAAAATAAAAGTTAGTACACTACTAAATAAAAGCTAAGTCTAAACGTCTTACACCTGACTTTGAAAAAATGTCAATGACTCTTTCAACATCTGGAAAAATTTCTTGATGTATGGACATTAATGCTAAAGAGTTAAAGCGAGACTCAATCATATTACTTCTGGAGTATGTTTTTAGCCTACGTATAACTGAAATACTTCTTTCACATTCACAAGTTGTTATTGGAATTGTTCCTAAAATTATAAATGCTGTCCTTATATTTGGAAAACCTCTCATGTCAATGGACTTTAAAGTACCAGCAACAGTTGAAGGAATATTTAACTGGTTTTTCCAAAATAATTCCCATAAATCTAACTCAGCATGTATTGAAGTAAAATGAGGCATATCAGATGAATAGAAATTTAAAAATTCATAAAAATCAGATTTCCATGGTTTTTTAACTTGTATTCTGGATAGTACAGTTGAAGGAACTGCTGCTAGACCTTTATAAACAAACATGCCATTTTCTGGAAACCTATTATCTAGCTCATTAATAAGATGTTCAATTAATGGAGAAGTAATGCTATGTTTAAAATAGTCACAAACTGTATTTGTTGGATAATTATCCCGGTAAACCTGGACATTACACAATCTAGGTCTCACTTCTTGTATATCAAGAGTTTTGGCCAAACTAAGAGCGATAGCGTACCATTCAGTGTGATATATATCAATTTTATTTTTAATTTCTAATAACAGATTTTTTAGATTAGTTATTTCAAAACACTGCTGGGATATGTCAAAAGATTTAGTTTGAAGAGTTACAGTAATTGCATAAAAAAAATCCATTAATTGTTTTGTAATAACTAAACTTACAATAAAAGAGTAATCTGTTAATAATCTTAAAAAAGAAGAGGATTTGGAAGCAGTTTCACTGTTATATTCCTTTGACTCATTTAACCCCATCTCCTCTAAAGCATGAATAATAGGTATAAAACTATCAAAAAAAACATCAACACCTCTCAGCTTTTGAACCCATCTTGTTCGACAAGTATCTATTATCTTTTCTTGATTTGGACTTAAATACTTTTTGAGACAGTTACTACGTTTAGGAGATAAGTTAAAAAAATAAGAAATTTCTTTTACTTGGCCAAGAAGATTTTTTACTTTTTGAACTTGGCATGCAGCTGCTACTACTAAACTAAGTCTATGGCTTGCACAATGAACAAATATAGCTTTATGATTAAGAACTTTTATTCGAGAAGCAACTCCTTTATACTCACCTGCCATACAACCCGCACCGTCATACCCTTGGCCTCTACAATTTTGAATATTAAGTCCAAACTCTTGAAGTGCATTAAGTACATTTAGAGATAGACTAAGACCAGATGTACCAGTCTTGCAATCAATAAATCTTAAGAAATCCTCGCAAATCTCATTATTTGAATTTACATATCTTAAAACAAGTGACATTTGTTCAGTATTTGAACAGTCAACTGCTTCATCACAAAGAATTGAAAAAAAAATTGAATGCTTGACATTTTTTATTAAAACTTCCTCAATCGCTTTCCCACAAGAATCAATAAGTTGGTTTTGGGTAGTTTTTGATATATAGGTTGCATTTTTTGGACTTGAAGAAAGATGATTAGCTAATATTTGATCACCAGCATCAACACGAAAATTTAAAAGCTCTATGAAGTTACCAACTCCAACTTTTTGTGTAGAAGATTCCCCAATATCAGGATGATATTTGCTATCATCACGATGTCCACGAAATGCTAGATCGTTTCTACCAAGAAATATTATTGTTTTAATTATTGGAACTAATTTTTTTCGGTTATCAGAAAGAAGTTTCAAACAAGAATTATTTAAATCAACCTCAATAACATTACTTTTGGAATTGCAACGTGAAAGCAATGCATTAAATGAAAGCATAGATTTTTCATGTAAAACACAATTTTCCTCATGCTTTCTATAATCACGAACAGCATTACCCCACTCTTGATGGGGCTTGAAAACTAAATTTAATACTCCAGACTTATTTGGAATACTAGCACCTAGCAAAGTACAAGGAAGACAGTAAGCTCCATCTTCTTTGCTAGAATAAGCTAACCAAGAAAACTGGCTGAGCCATTCAAATTTAAATGATCTTTTTGTATTAAAAGATATTGGAAAAACAAACATAGAATTAGGACAAAATACTTTGTTTACCATATCTAACAAATAAGAATCATCTTTGCCAGCGATTAAAAGTTTACCTCGAACAAGATATGTTGAAACATCATACAAAGAATTTAATTCATTATATGAAGGAATAATAACTGAGTTGGAGTCTAATGACTTAACTATTTTTGAATCTACAGAAGGTTCAAAAGGCAACTCTATGAAAGCATTGTCTTTTTTAAAGTTAATTTTAGATTGAATTTTGACATGTTTTGCAGAATCAAGTTTTTTTTTTTTATTTGTTTCAGTTTGAGGACTAAAAAAGTGTAAAGGATAAGTAGCATCGTTTTTTATAGCCAAATTCTTATTATTGCTAGAAATTAGTTTAGGCTTTTTAATAATTGGTACAAAATGGTTCGGTGTCCAGTTATTATTTTGCATCACTGACATAATATCAGTATTACACCATAAAATATTTAAAACATTTTGATCTTGATTTTTAATTGAACGAAATGGAAAAATAAGTGTATTAAAAAGTTTTTTGAATTTTTCTAAGCCAAAATCAGGATAAATTGATCTAATAGGAATATTTAAAACTGATGACAAAGCAATTAGACATAAAAATGAAGAAAACTTGTTAGCTCGGCAGTTGATCAATGCTTCCATTATTATAATTTCAGAAGCTGATTCACTGTTAATTAATTTAAATTGATCTGAACATTCAAAAGAAACACAGGCTACTAGAACACTGGAAAGATTAGAAAAATTATTGTTTTCAACCTGTTTAACAAAAAGGGAGTACCTCGCATAGTAGGAAACTTTTTCAAACAATTCAATCGAAGTTAGAAGCCTCAATACATTAACTGTCTTCAGAGACGAATTGCTTAAAAGAGAAGCTGAACTGTAGAGGCAATTTCCATCTTCAGATGACCTTAAATAAAATAAAAAGTATACTAAAACAAGCTCAGTTTATATTAAATACTAGCTGAAAATATAAAATACCATTAACTTTAATAATAGGGTTTTACCTTAAAGCAACATAATCTTTAGTATCTTCTTGCTTTGGTATAAAACGATCCATTTCAGTATTTTCAGAAGCCTGACTATGTGGCTGAACTGGACTCTTATTATTTAAAACTTTCAATTCTTCAGTCAACTGGTTTTTATATTTGCGAATATTTGGCAAATGTCTAGCCTTAATTGCATTTGAGACTAAAAAATTCATTTTTTTTTAACTTTAGTTTACAAGCAAAGTCCAACGACGAAAATTACGAGCGAAGAACGTTTATAAGGTGGCATATCAGAATTTTGTAAAATTTGAACGATTTGGAGCAACTGATGCAATTGTTCTAAACTTTCTACAAATTTGATTGGTTATAAATAACATTTCTTATCTTTTTTGTAAAGTTTTTTGCGGAAGTTTTGTAGCAACTGATGCAATTGTTATTTTATTAAATAGTGATTGGTTTAAACTGTTTTTTAACCAATCATTAATGATTTAGAGTACAATTGCATCAGTTGCTACAAAGTGATCGGAAAAATATGTGAAAAAGTACAAATATGATTGGTTAAAACGTACTTTTTTTTTTTTAAACCAATCGCATTTGTATTTAATGAAGAACAATTGCATCAGTTGCTCCAAAACGCAGGAATTTTGTATAAGTAACGCATAAGTAACTATAGAGATAAAATAAAATCGAGTTTAAATGAATTTTTTTCGAGTTAAAAACAAGTATTTTATTTTTTGTGAATACCAGATTCCAATTTCTACTTTTACTTTTTATTAAGAAAAAAAAGTGAAAAAGAGATACACTTAAATTTAGCGTTGAAAAAAGGCTGATGCATGCGCATCATTCGCGACACCCTGGATCCGCCCCTGATATATATATATCGTTTTATCTTCGAAAGATACATTAAGGATGTTCTGAAAGCAATAACTGTCTTTATAAGCATCATTTCTTTAAACCGTAACTGCTTTGATCACAATTTTACTTCAGAAACTTTTCTATTTAAAAAACATGGCTGCCGTTTCTTTCACGCTTATTTAAATTTGAATGAATTATGAATGGAAAAAATAATAATAAACTTCAAGACGCCTTAATTTTAGACGTCTTGAAGACGCAGTAAATATAACATTTTAACACGCAAGAAAAAATACATCTTCAAGACGTCTACAAGAGAGCGTGTCTAAGATATCTTTAATTGAGACGTTTTGAAGATGTCTCAAAACTGTCTTAGACGTCTATAGACAAATGAGTAGTGAAATAGACGTCTAATAGATGACTTGTGCCGGCTGGGCAAAACCACGTGATTGGTGAACTGATGAGTTATTAATTAGTTCAAATTGAGCATTTGTTTCACCGCGCTAAAACTATTTTTATTCTTTTGAAGATATTGAGAAGATTCAATAACTGTATAGTATTGGCTTTCAAACATTTTTTGATTAAAGTTATTAGAGTCATCGACGTCACTGTGCGCGACATTTTCATCTAGAAATTTATTTATAAAGTTTTCCTCCACTTTAAAGTAAAGAATATACAAATAAACGCAAAATAGTTAATAAAATAGTTAGCAATAGTTAAAATAAAAGTTAAAAACCCTAACTCTTACTGATACAGATTCGGGATTTCATTTCGTTTTCTTAGACACCCACTCGCGTACAATCAGCTTATCATATGATATGTATGCAAATTTTCCGCTCAATTTTCATTTTTTCTCTAAGATCTTTTCTTATTAGGTTCGTTTCGAAGCAAAAATTTTCGTTTATGTAGATATTTTCACCCTTTAATTAAGAAGAATTTTTTAAATTTTCTACCTTATCTTTGTAGTCTAACAGCTTAATAATAATTGTGCGTGGTGTTTTTGCATCTCGGCGTCCACTACGATGCGCTCGTTCAATTCTCACATTTTTAACCCCCAGAGTCTCCTCAAAAAGTTAAAGAAATAACAGGAGTGGGAATTGTGAAAAGCGATAATCTTCCAAAAAGTTTGCAAAGAGATGATGATAGAGGAGATGCTTTTGTTAATAAAGAAATTGCTGAAACATTTATTAGCTTTTTTATTAATATAGGAAAAAAGCTTGCCAGTGCAATTCCTGAGGGAACAAAATTTTTAATCTTTTTTGAAAAAATCTGATTCCTTCATGGAGGAGTCGGAGCTTTTAATTGATGAACTTCGACTAGCAATTAGTATGGTGAAAACAAATAAAAGTTCGGGTCTGGATGAAGTCAACCCTGATGTTGTAAAAAAGGTCTCAGATATTATAGAGAAACCTCTTTTTAAAGTTTTTAATATTTCCCTAAAACACGGCATTTTTCCGGACCAACTAAAATTAGCAAAAATAATTCCGATATACAAAGGCGGTGATGACTCAATAAAATCTAACTACAGACCAATTTCCATACTTTCTTGTTTTTCCAAAATACTAGAGCGTATTATGCGCAACAGACTGTACAATTATCTTGAAAAAAACAACATTCTTTATCATAAACAGTTTGGTTTTCGCTACACCCATTCCACGGAACATGCAGTAATTGATCTTGCCAACCAAATTTTAAATGGTTTTGATAATGACAGTTACACACTCAGAATTTTTCTAGATCTATCAAAAGCATTTGATACTGTCAACCACAAGATTCTTTTTTATAAGCTACCCAATTATGGAGTAGTTCACTCCAGCTTAAAGTGGCTGCAATGTTATTTACAAAATCGTAAACAAGGAGTACCATATGACTTAACATGTTCCCCATTTGAATCAATAAATTGCGGAGTTCCCCAAGGATCAATACTTGGACCCCTGTTGTTTTTAATTTATATTAATGATATTTATTTGTCTTCAAAAATACTTAATTATATTATTTTTGCTGATGACACAAATGTTTTCTTTTCTGACTCAAATTTAAAAAATATTTTTTATATTGTAAACACAGAATTAATATATCTTAATGAGTGGTTTGAAGCAAATAAAATTTCATTAAATGTTGAAAAAACAAAATATATTTTGTTTGCTAAGCTATCTAAATCCGAGAACCTTCCACTTAAATTACCTGAACTAACAATTAACAATATTAAAATAAAAAGTGTTTTTTAAGGTGGTACACCACCAAATATTCTAAATTCTTTAAAAGTTGAAAAAAAATAATCAATTTGATATTAATACAAAATATATAAATTGAGAAGGCTTTTTTATACTTAACTTTATTTTGTCTCGCTTATTTTGCCTCGTTTATATCAAAAAAACCGTCTTTTTGATGAGTCTATTCAAAACACAATATCTTGAAATATATTAATGCATAACCTATGAAGTTTTTTGCACATGTTTTAGACATGTAAACTAAGGTATTGACATAGGGATTTTTAGATTATTTGGCTACATCAATAACTATTGCAGTTCTTCTATAGAACATTAAAAAAAAATTTTTTTTAGGCCTAAAAACTAATAAATAAAGAGATGGGAGAATAATTTTTGAATTTTGAAATGTCATTCCTTACAACATAGTATAATAAACATTTCCTGAAAATTTGAAGTGATTTGCTTTACTACTTCACAAGATATCATGTTTTCAATAACACCATGTTTCACAAAAATCAAAAACAGAGAAAAACGCAAAAGAAGATTTGATGACAAAAAAAGTAAACTATAAAGTATGAAAAACTAATAAAATTCAGCAGAATAAGCTTGGCATGGTTCTAATTGAGCTTCCTTATCATTAAACCCTTTTTTTTGGTGGCGCAACTTCTGTCGTTGGGATTTTGCAGTAAGTGAAGAATTGATTGCAGATTTTTAGTTCTGCATTTATCACGGTTAATCAACCCGATATGAGTAAAACGTCCAATACGTATTCCCAAATTTTTTAAAACATCAATAATTCCATGAGTACCTTCATTAAAATTAATAATAGCAGAATTTACTGACATTTCAATAATATTTCTATTTACAAAAATATGTTTGGGGCATCGTTTCCAGATTATGGCATTTAATGCTTCATTATTGTTTTATGTAAGACCGTGTAGGCACTATTTAAGTAGTTATTTATTGCTTAAGTCTTTGAATACAGGGACAAGAATACTTTTTATTGCTAATGGCAAGCTTAGCTTGGGTTTTTATGTTTTATGTACACTTATATGGTCACATTGCCATTTACACCAGCTGGCAATAATTGGTGGGCGAAATTGATGACGTATAATCATGTCTTTAATATCAGAGTTGTGAAAAAGTAACAGCCTTTTTCATTTGATATATATTACCTAAATTTTGTCTAATAGCCATTCCAAAATAATTTTGTAAAAGGTTAAGTGCTTTATTGGTTAACCTCCCTTTTCCTGCTACTGGTTTTCCATCACACAACTTTTTTCCACGTAGACGTTGACGCAGTGCACGACCACGACTTCCTATCTTTTTTTGGATGTGCCCAATACATTCTGCTTTTTTGATCTCTATATCTTTGTATGGACATGAAGCTAATACTGCAGAATACGATGAGGTATCACCATCACCCAAATAACTAGTATATTGTAACTTATATTTTTCGACAGGCCGATGGAAAATAGTAATTGCACCTGCACCTTCCATAGCACCAGATGATCTTTGATGATTTGAAAGACATTTATGGAATGCTTTCCAATCCTCATATTCTGGAGTTCCTTTTTTGCTTTTCCAAAGAATACATCCTTTACAATGTTTTGACAACACAACGGCATCTATACATTTGCCTGTTAAAGTAGATATGGCTGTGACAACACCATTAAATGATGAGTGACCTCTTTTTTGCCACGTTCCGTCAACTGAAACCTGACATTGAATTGTATCATCATGTGAAGCATTATTATTAATCAAGTTTCTAGTTTCTAATGCTGCTTTGTTAGTAACCTGTTGAGCAACAGTTTCATAAGCATTGTATAATTTTTTGTTAATTTTATCATATGCATTGTAGGTAATTGAAGGAATGTTCATTAGTTGGTGGTATAGTTTCATTAGTTCATAACCTTCACCTATTTCTCTAAATGCTAATACAGAAAGAACATTTATTTCATAGCTATCTCTTCCTACAGAATTATTAAAAAGATTTGAAATAGGTCTGGAAGTTTGAAATGAATGACACCAATCACAGGAAGTACAGCAAAGTTCCAAAGTCAAACAAAGTCCCATTCTTTTATTAGGACGATTTTGTATAAAAAATGAAGAAAAGCAACTCGGACATTTCATAACTTCGAGAATCATTAAATGAAGTAACTCAAAGTTCATTATAAAGTTGAAATCATTATAAACAAGTTCTTGATTTTTCCTTGCAATAATTTTTTTTTGCACTGACTATTGTTGTAAAAGAATTTGGCTCTTGTGGTATAACTATGCTCTGGCATTGAATTTTTTGTGCTTTGTCGTAACGATTAATTCTTTGGTAATGTCTTTTTTTCCTTCTAGCATAGGGTCTGACCATTTTAAGGCTAATAAGTTAACAGGACCTAAGTCTTTTATTCAGAACAAATATTTTTTTAATCAGTCAGAATATTAACTATTCATCAAATTAAGCAGCATTTAGCGATTTTATTTACAATTTATTTTGATTTTCCAATTAATAATGTAAAACCACTATAAAAACTTATTTAAGCTTATGACTTATTAATTACAGAACAAACTAAAAATTATCCAGTTGTTTTTATGGATGTTTTGCGTTGCTAAGGCCGCTGCTATGGAACTTTTTTTAAAAAAGTTACTTTTTCTCAATATCAAAAAAAAAATTTGCCAACTAACTTTATATATTATTAATCTACAATAAATTGTCTATCAAATGAGCTAAATATCAAAAATTTCATATTTTTAAAGATTTGGAGAAAATATTTGGTGTTGTACCACCTTAAATGAAAATACTAGGAATAATTTTCGATGAGCATTTCAATTGGAAAAGCCAAATAAAGCTAGTCGAGAACAAAGTTTCAAAGACTATAGGGATAATGTACAAGACAAAGCATCTTTTGAATAAATTATGTTTAAAAAATTTCTACTTTTCATTTATACATAGTCATATAAACTATTGTAATATTGCCTGGGCAAACAATCATTCATCTTTCCTAAAAATTATTTATACAAAACAAAAGCAAGCAAGTAGATTAGTTTTGGGCGCGAATAGATACGAAAGTGCCGAGCCGTTACTCAAGGAAATAAATGCTCTAAATGTATACAAACTAAATATATACCATAACTTGTTATTTATGTTAAAACTTCAAAATGAAATGATTCCAAAATATTTTTTTAAAAGTTTCACTCGATTAATTCATAAATATGAAACAAGACATTCAATGAGTAATTACTACATCCCACTAACATCACTCAAAGAATCTGACTTCTCGACTATGTGCCGTGGACCACGCTTGTGGAATTCGATTCTTGACGAAAATATGAAAAAAATAAAATCTATTGCTACATTTAAAAGAACTATAAAAAAACACTTACTAAATTTAAACATTACGTACATTCTCTCATTTTTTTTAAAAAAATTGAAAATTTTTGTATTTTTAATTTTTTACGTACTTTATTTAATTTTAATATTGTATTGAATATGTATATGCATATGAAGCGAATTAAATTTTTTTTAATTTTTTTTATTGTCTTGAATATGTATACGAATATATACAGATTTGTAATTTTTTATTTATTATTTTTTATTTTAACTTTATCTTAAATTTCTTCTTTTTTTAACTTTAAGTTCTTTTTTAACTATCAAATTTTTTTTTAATCATTATTTTAAACTTATTAATTTCACTCTTTTATATAATATTGGAAGATATAAAATTTTATTGTATTTTTTTGTGTTTTACAAAGGGGCTTGATGATAAGTCATTTTGACTTCTACTTGCCCCAGTCAGCTTGTAATTATATATATATATATATTTGTTTAAATTTATAGATAACATTATAAAATGTGTAAAATGACGAAAATAAAAGAAAAAAAAAAAAAGTTGAATCACTTTTATTTTACTCTCAGACCATGTTTCATTTTCATTTTCTTTTATGCGATCAATCCTAAGGTTATTTCTTCGTGACCGATCCTCAATTTCCCTTTTTAAAAAAAAAAAAACGATAAGTTTTTTTTAAGTCAATAAACTTATCGTTTTTATGTGCTTCGATTTTACAAAAACTTTTTTTGTTCAATAGACTCAATATTATTTTTGACCTTTTTTTCGATGAGTTCCTCCTGAAAAAATTTTTTGTTTTTGTTCTTCTTTAATATTTTGCCGTTTAAAAATATTACAATAACCAATTATATTTTACAATTTTTTACATTAGTAACGACAGGACTTCTAGAAGATCATGTGGATCTTGTCATGAAGCCCTTTACAATATATGGTTAATTTTTAATAAAAGTACAATGTCTATAGTGAAGTAATAAAACACCTTTATGCAAAAACATTTATAAACCAAGATAAAATTTTAAAAAGCCAAGATTAAATAAAAAAATAAAATATACAAAATCGAACAACAACAAACAAACAAACAAACAAACAAAAAAACAATTAAAAATAAATCAAAATATTTTCAATTAAAAATATGATTTTTTTAAGTTTTTGTTTTAATAAGTAATAGCAACTTGTATTTTTACTTTTGAATTTGTATTATAAAAAATAAAAAAAATAAAAATTTTCGACCAATAAAAACACCGTAAAAGTAAATGCGGAAGTCACAATTGGAATAGTGGATATAACACTGGAATAGTGGATATAACAATTGGAATAGTGTATGCTGCAGCTTAAGATTGTAAAGGAACAATTAAATTAATGAAAATTGTATTGCAATTGCATTTGTGAAAATTACATTACAATTACATTTGTGAAAAGTGTTTTTAGTTACACACAAACCCTTTATATTTTACTAAACAGTAATAATAATAAATTTATATTTTACTTAACTTAAATAAATTATTATTTACTTAACTTAAAAAAATTGTTACTTAACGGTGGTTATGCGATTAACGTTGCAATTTTCTTGAGGGAAGATTGATTTAACAGTTTCATCATTAGAGTTTTTTTCATATTGATTTTTGTTTATATTTTAAACTAAACTCAAAACATCTTTAAATTTCATGGGTCTATGAACTTAATTTATTTGTATTGCACTGGTCGATAGGTTTAGCTTTATTTTTTTATTGGTCATAAATTCTTGTATCTCATCTAGTTGGATAGTCTTTTTATGCAGTTTATCAATTAAAGATTGGCTAATGCCAAGCTTTTCTTACCAATGCAAGCTGATTTTCTTCATTCTTCTAACAATCTAGAGCAGTATTGACATTCTTATCCTGTCTTTATTTTATTATCTAAACGTTTTATTGACTCTCAATTTTTAATCAGCGGAAAATTTCTTGATTTAAGGGCACTTAATTATATAATACAATTACCTTCGCACGAGGGCCACCGAGAGAGAGATGGCAAAGGAAGCAAAAGCGCTCCAAATCAAATGTCACGCTTACCCTCAAAAAAGGAAACAAAGTCAAGACTTATAACTACAAGCTAGTGTCTCTCATCTTTACCATGCAAGGTGACGGAGGAAATTATCGTAGATAGGATTATGAAACACTGATCATAATATAATATAAATGCTTCAACATGGATTTATACATAACAAATGCTGCCTTATAAACCAGATTGAATTCCGTAACATTTTAACAGAAGCGGTTTACCGTGGACACCCGGTAGATACTATTTTTACTGACATTGCCAAACCATTCAACGCCGTGTCACACTACGAATTCTTTATAAAGTTTATGCCTATGGCATTTCAGGCCAGCTTAAATTAAATTAGATCACTGGTTGGCTAATAAACAACAATGAATAATAATTAGAGAATAACGTTTGAGTGAAAAAGGGTGACATGTGGCGTCACTCTAGGATTTGTTCTTGCATCATTGCTATTTGTGTTCTTCATCAATGATTTACCAGACAGCATTTATAAACGTACTAAATTATACGCCGACGATGGCATTATCATATGACTTATTGATGTCAATCTATTTTCCTCTGATTATGAAAAACTGCAAGCGGACATCAATGGCGCTGTAAACTTTACAGCGCTTACAGTTTATAAACATAGTTTTGAGGTATTACGTTTTAGTTGATAACAAGTTAAAATTAATAAACGATGAAAGGAAGGAGGGAGAGAGCTTATTAAGCTTGGGGTGGATGGGAAAATTTTCCAAAAATTAATAAACGCCCCCCCCTTTATTAAGGACTCATTGGTCAAATATAACTTAACACAGTCAAATAAGTTTAACGCTACATACAGTTCATATGTAGCTTTAACGTAATTTAAGCATGTGTATAATATAGTCACATAATTAAATGATTTGCAAGTGCTCTTTCTTTTGCTGGAAAATAAAATGAAATTTTTTTTTCTTAAAACAAACTCACTGCCAACAATTCTTCCAGCAACAACTAATTAAGTTAACAAAAGATATAGAGTTAAAGGACTAGGGTTGACAATAAGGTTTGAGGTAAATTGTATTAGTCAGGGTTGACTGAGGTAAATTGTAACAGTCAGGAAAACATATAGATGGGAAGTATTTTCAATACTTCCCATCAAAGAGATGCAACTACGAATTTACAGACAGAAACTTAAGCTTGGGAGTAAGAGCAGGTCCAATAAGACTTATTATGCGTCTTTGGACCTTGTCTAAATTAGAAACTATTTTGTATGACACAAGTATTCCATACATCGATGAATAAGAGGTATATTGACGGAGAAAATGGAATCAGGAGGAGAATCGCGAGCATAATCAAGAGAAGCAATAATATTAGACTTTAGCAATGAATTGTAAAAATGGTTTTGATGAATGGTCAGCAATAAACGATAATCTAAAATAATCTAAAGTAGAAGACTCAGTAAGAGTGTTGTCATTCATTAATGTAATAATGCGACTTGGTTGTCATTCATCAATATAAGGATGCGACCTGACCTTTTTTGTGAAGCCTCAGCACTCTGGAGCTACGAAGAATAAAATGTTTAAAAATTTAATTTTATTTACAAAAATAATGCATACAAAGATTTTACTCATTAGCACTGTCATTAAAAATCTTTACATGCAAATTAAGAAACTGAATTGTTACTTCAATATCATAAATGTACTTAAAATAAATCAAATATATTAAATATCAAATATACTATTTAATCAATTAAAAGTTTAGATTTTTTTGAGAGTAAAAGTTTTTGATTCTTTTAACCAAAGTTTAAAGAATGAAAATGGAAAAACTAATAATGAATATCATAAAGCAATATTGATAATAAAGATTTTTTCTTCTTGTTCACAGGCATCACCGAGATTCTTTTGTAAAACATTTGTTTGGCACTAGTATTAACATACCAAAAATGGGAGTATGCCTATTTTCTTGTCACCTTTTTAAACAAAACTTGCTAGTTTTTACCTGCCATTAATGTTAATCCACACATAAATATAAAATTTACACTCTGATCTTACATACTCATCGTTTAACAAAATGAATATTATTTTGGATAAGCGAGATTTATTATTAAATTAAAACATCCGTACTAAAAATATATTTCAAAACTTTTTTTTTTCTTAAAGATCTGATTAAAATTCTTGAACATTTAAAAATCTCTATATTGAAATATATAACTATATACATCTAGCATATAAAATCTATTTTATAACAAAATCTATCTATATATAACTCATTTTGATTAAAAAAATAAACATTCAATAAAGCACTTTACAACTTTTATCTATTTTTTATAATACAAGGATTTTTTGGTAAGAATTTCGAGAACTGCTGTAATTTTTTTTTTCTCAAATAGATCTGGGACCATATCCGGAAGGATTCACATTCTTCCGTTGATCTTAAGATTAACGGACAGATGTGAACACAAACCTGGTTAGCATTACCTTTTTTAAAAAATATAGATTTTAAGGTAGTAGATTCCCTAAAAAATAAAAGTAAATTGCAACATATAAAATTTTTATTTTAAGAAAAAGAATTACTTTTATGAAAATACTTTTTTCTAAAGGTAGTTATAGCTTGAAAAAATATATTCTAAAGGTATAGCTTGAAAATCTTGACGCAATCTTTTAAAAACTCTTGCAAATCTATTCAAATTAAAAAATATATATATCTAATGTAAACACACCTAATATTCATTCATTGAAAATTTTTTTTTTTTATTAAAATACATAACATATAAAAGATTATAAGCACACCATGTTCATTGTACGTTTAGATTTTAGGAGAAATGCTACCTTAAAAACTTGTGTCAAATATATGGAAATAAAAAACTACTTTTTGCTATCATTCTTTCTTTGTAACACCCCTTGAATGACTAACTTTCGGCGAACGTGTACTTTTTCCGTATAGCACGTTCCCAGTAAGACTATTTCTCTTTCCTTTGTCATGAGGTTTTAAAGAAATTTGAGAACCCCTATCTTTAGTCTCAGAACAAACTGTAATTTGGCTAGATGTCGATGACTAAAAAAAATTAATTGGTATATATCTAGTAAACAAAAATATTTGTAAACTCCGGTTATTGAATCAACCAGACCAACTTTTTAGAAAGTTTTAAACTTACATGAACAGAAATGTCAGAACTGCCTCCATTGATGCCAGAAGAATTCTATAATAAATATTCATACATACATGTGTGTGCGTGCATACACTAATATGCACATATGTATTGTATTGTATTGTATTGTATGCATGTATGTATGTATGTATGTATGTATGTATGTATGTATGTATGTATGTATGTATGTATGTATGTATGTATGTATGTATATAAAAGACAATTTTTTAAATTTTATTTAAAAACATTTTATTATTTAAATTTGAGACATGTTTCGACTGTATATAGTCATCGTCAGTTAAAGCATATTTGTTAAAAACGGTATAAAATATAGTATATAATTGTAAAAATAAACATAATAAAAAGCCATAAAACTGATAACAAACTTTCTATATATACGAAATGAATTATTAAAAATCATTTAACAAATGTCAAATATAACAAAAGAACCGGTAAATTATTTTAAATGGTAAGAGTCATTTTAATATGATTTACTTGTTTTTTCTTATTGGGTTTTTCCCATTCTATCTGAATACTTTCTTAAACTTATATTATAAATAATTCAATTTTGTTATTGGCACGATCTTATTAAGATCGTGCCAATAAATGATTAATACATAAATGATTGAACACTACAGAAGGGATAAAAACTCTTTTATTTATAAGCTCTCCACTCAAAAGAAAAATGTTTTACGATAGTAGAAAAATGAAAAATGTTTTACGATAGTCTTTAAGTGGCGAGAAATTGTTGATATGATTGAAATAAATTTTCAAAATAATTTATCTACGAAAAAAGCATATAATTTCTAGTGTAACTGAGATTGTGTATCAGTTATGAAAAAACTATGGAAGATTAAGCGAGATGGAGCACCAACTTTGTTATGCACATGAGCTACATTTAGCAGTTTGTGATGTTCTCTAAAAAAAAATTAATGATTTCAAATTTATTGGGCAGTGAGTGTAATGCAGAAATCTGATGAAAATAGTAGCGAAGATGACGAATTCTGATAAAAAAAATTGTGAAGATGACGAATTCTGATTAAAAAATAGTGAAGATGACGACCATAAATGTCGTTTATGACCGAACCAAATTTATTAACTACATCTGAACTAACACTTCATTAAAAATTGGATGCTGCCATTATGTTAGTCAAATTGAGGGTCCAGAAGATGCATTATATGACGTTAAAAACATTATACAAGAAATGGGTATTTTTAATGCAGCAAAAAAGCGTACAAATAATCAAGAAAAATTATATAATGCTCTATTAACTATCCAACCAACATCAATTGAGTCAAAAAGAGCTTTTCCGGCAGGTCTTTTAATTACGAAAATTCGGTCATCATTAAGTGACGGTGCTATTGACAACTTACGTTTTCTAAAAAATTATTTTAAAAACTATTATTTATAAAAATTAATGTTAATGAAGTTTATATTTATTTTGTTTTGAAAGTCTGAGTTTCTATGAATTATTTTGTATTTAATTTCTATATCTTTTTCTTATTAAAAATAATACTATTAAAACCGCATTTTATGTGCATTTGTTTGAATTTACACATTCCCACCCCCCCCCCCCCCCCAAATGGAGAATAAAAGGGAGAATAAAAGAGATTCTCAAGGAGAATAAAACTTGTGAATAGGGACAATAACCTTGTGAGCAGGGAAGATAAAGCATGTGAATAGGGACAATAAAACTTGTAAAAAAAAAAAAAAAAAACACTTGTGAATAGGGATGATAACATTTGTAAGTTGGGATAAAACTTGTGAATAGGGATAATAACGTTTGTAAGTAGAGATAAAACTTGTGAATAGCGATGATAACGTTTGTTATCATCCCTATTCACAAGTTTTATCCCTACTTTTTTCTTACTAGTTTTATTCGACAATAAAACTAGTAAGAAAAAAAAACATTTGTAAGTAGAAAGAAAATTGAGAAGAATAGCAGCTAATGGAGAATTTAATTGATAAATTTTTACTTAATAAAATCATAAATTTCCATGATTCTGATTTTGAAGTAATTATTAAAAAGTTGAGAGCAACATTTCATTAGAATAAATGACAATGTAAATATTGTATAAAAACTTACTAGGAGCTTTTGTTCCCTGTTATATTCTTTCATCATTTCCAAGACATTGGTAGCATATTTATCTACAGTTTCATCACCCTGTTCATTACAAAACAGTCCAAATACAAATAGGAGTTATTTAGTCAGTATTTATATACACATATAAAATGTGAAAATCCTATTATTTGGATCAAAATCTTGTAGAATGACAAAAAATCAAAAATAACTATTACACACTGATTGTAAAAGGAAATTAAAAATTTGCAAAAAATATAAAATATACATCATTAAAGTTATGCTATGATATAAAATATACATAAGCATTTAAGTTAACAAGACTTAATCTTAAAGTTAATCTTAACTTAAAGTTAATCTCTAAGACTTAAACTCTATTTGCAATCCATTCTATAAAAAAAGAGCTTCTAGGGTTCAAATTTCTTACCTTAATCCATGGATGACAAAGAATTTCTTTTGAAGTAATCCGGTGTGCTGGATCAACTTTCAGCATTCCTTCCAACAAATGTTTTGCTAAAAATTATATTGGTAAAAAAAAAAAATTTAATAATAAATAAAAAAAAAGATCATGTGATGACAGATAGATAAAAAGACAGTATCCAGAATACATCTAATCCATTACACTAAGCTGCAAATTAACTAAAGCAATAAGACATCAGATTAAATGTACTTTCCGTACTTTCATTGTTTAAAACCTATGTCTACCAAACAACTAAACTTGCGAACCGTTTGTGTTTTAAAAATAGAATTTTTTTCAGAAACGTAAAGCATTTTGGGAAAAAACGCTTTTGGTTGTGGGATTGATATTCGGACAAACAATTAATTTGACATCACCAAAATGATATGCTATTGTAACAATAAGCAACTGTGTGTATCTTTTATTTTTTATTGAAAATAAAGTTGTACAAAATATACAAAGTTGATTTAAGACAAGTACCAGAAAAAATTTGCGCGTGTTCTTATTTGGTGTTTACGGAAACCGTGCATCATTTAAAATAGCTAATTGTTTTAAAATGTCATTGCATTAGTGTTATTCAAAATTTAAACAACTCTATTATCAAAACAATTTGTTTTAATTGAAATGTCATCAAATCAAGATAAGAAGCAAGAAAAAAATTTGCATTTTCTTGTTGAAAATCCTGGTATATCAAACAAAACAATTTCTAAAGAGTTGCAGATTGCTTTGAGAACAGTGCAGAGCGTTGTGAAACGAATTAAGGACACTGGTACAATCAAAAGGAAATCAAAAAGTGGAAGAAAAAAATGTTTTGTTAGACGAGATCTTGGTAAAAAAGTGAAAGATGCCTTTGACAGAAAACCAGAGATTTCTGTTTGAACTTTAGCTAATCAATTTAAGACAAGTGCTTCCACTATAAAAAATTACATGGCAAAAAACCTTGTTTAATTATTGACGAAAAAATTATGTGCCAAAAAATCTCATTTGATTATTGACGATGAAACTTATTGTGCTGCATATTTCCGATCTCTATCAGGACAACAATATTATTCAGCAATTAATCGCAAGAAACTGAATTCCAATTATAAATGCATTGGAATGCAAAAGTTTGCTAAAAAATTCTTAGTTTGACAAGCAATTTGTGAATGTGGTGAACGAAAATATATATAAAAGAATGCCTCAAGAAACGTCTTTTGCCATTTTTAAGAACACACACGGGTATCCCATTATTTTGGCCCTATTTAGCATCATGTCACTACTCTGGTACAACTTTAAACTGGCTGGAGAACATAAAGAAGATTTTGTTGAAAAACACTGCAATCCAGCAAATTATCCCGAACTACGTCCTATCAAAAGATATTGGGCTCTTGTCAAAAGAAAATTAAGGTTCAATGTAAAAAAAGTCAAAAGCATTAAAGACTTATATAAATGGATTAAAGCTACCAAGAAAGTCCAGCCGAAGACTGTGCAAAAGCCGATGTTGAGTGTAAAACGCAAAGTGTGTGCGTTCTCACGTACAAAACTTTACAAACTTTCTTAAGTGAAATTCAAGGATATTAATATATGTACTTTCAAAATATATATAACATTCAATATCGAAATACAATAGTTAAATAAATATCCTTTAAAATGTCCGTGCAGATTTTTTCTGGTACATGTCTTATATATGTTAAAGATATTTTTCTAGAAGCAATAAGAATGCACAAACAACTTTTATATTAACATTATCTATTAGTATTTGTTTATTATATTTTTTGTAACTAAGGCTCATATTACTTTAATATGGATTATTGCTAATATAATAGATTGTTTCCATTTAATTCTTCATCTTTTTATTTTTTGTTAATTTTATGTGTGTGTATATATATCAATGTTTTAGCCAGCCAAATGGCACCACTATACAGCGAATTCCCAATCGATTTAAAATTCCCAAAATTCAATGATTTCAATAAAAATTCCCAATATTTTGTAAAATAATAACAACAAATATTCATAATATCACAAAACGCAGTAAAAAATATATTCTTGGCTAACACTATATATATATATATATATATATATATATATATATATATATATATATATATATATATATATATATATATATATATATATATATTATATATACACACACACACACACTCTAATTGAATTCTCATAATGAAAAAACTGGAATTAAAAAATTAAATTTTTTTTTTCTTCTGAAATTGAAATTTCTTTATAATGAAATTTTTTTTAAGGGGTTTAAATCCCTTAAACATCAGACGGGTCCCTAAAATTATCAAAAAAAAAGTTCTTCAAAAGTATATCATGTTGGGCCTCAAAAGAATCAAAATTGTATAAAAACTTCAAAAATTATCATCACTTTATAAGAAACATTAAAAATTTTTTTTTTTTTTCGTAAAAATATTTATTTTTATTTTTAATTAAAAATGCATATTCTAATTTTTTTGTAATAACTTTTTGTTTGTAAAAATGCATATTTTTTTTTTTTAGGCGGTGAAATATAAAATAATTTTTTTTTATAAATTAATGATTATTTTTAAAATTTTTATAAAACTTCTTTTGAGATGCTATATGAAACTTTTTTTTTTAATAATATTAGGGACCCATGTGATGTTTAAGGGGTATAATATTAGGGACTAATATGATGATATTGGGGACTTATCTGGTGTTTAATTTTAGGGGTAATTCAAGACTTGAGCTACCCCTAAAAATACTTTTTTTTCAAAAAATTTTCAATTCCAGTATAATTTTATTATATAGAACGCATTTAGAGGGTGAGAGCAGACATTTTTAAAAAAGTTTTTTTTGGGACACCCTAGTGTATATATATATATGTATGTATATATATATATATATATATATATATATATATATATATATATATAATTGCAATGAGAATACAGTCATTTGTCTTGCTGATATACTAATACAACGAAACTAAACAAAAAATTTGATGAATTCATTAATATAATATATTGAATTTAATGCTGCTGTTACTCATTTGTGCGTGTTACATTCAAGTTGATAATGGCAACACCTCTTCTAACTTATGTAAAACTTATGTAAATTATATAATAATAAAAATTATATCAAGTTGTACAGTTTTACTTTTACTTAAAAACTGTAGTGGGGCAACATCTCCTTAATTTTGATTTAGAGTGTTTATTTGCCATTTTATAAAGTCATTTGTTTATTAAATAGTGTTAAAATTGAACAATATCCCTTATTATTAGAAGTAGTTAGCTTGCAGCATTTCTGAATTGAATCTTTCTTATTGTTCAAATCTTTCTTACACTTGCACATTTTTGAAGTTCTATAGATATCATATACATAATATATATAAAGATATTATTTACTATAACAATGAAAGGGAGAGAATTTTTAAAAATGCCTAAAATTTCTAAAAACATAAAAACACTGGTAGAAATTTGGTGCGCATATGGCATAATAGAGACACTTATGTTATTGACATGCTCAGGTAATTTGTCCTAATAAGCTGCCAATGGTCTGAAAAAAAATTATGAAATTTAATAGAGAATAAGTTTAATAATCTCGTCCTCCAGAAGGTGCTGCTGTGGAGGCAAAAAAAAAAAAAAATTCTCCGTAGCTAGCAAAAACTTAAAAAATTTATTTTAACAATTTAAAGTCTTACTTGATATATTTATTTTTTTGCTATAAATATATACGGCCAGATTGAAAAAACTGAAAATGTAATGTGTAAGGGCAGATTTGAACCCTGCATGCATGTATTAATAAAACAAATCATTTTATAAATCTCTTATACCAATTGCAATTAACCAACACTTTTCAAGGAGGTACTTTAAATAGGCACAGCTTTATTGCATAACAATAAAGTTGCGCTTATATATAAACAATATATTTATAAAAAAAAAATGCTATATGCAAATGTAAAAAATCCACTTAAAGGTCGTATATAACAATTTATAAATGGATTGTGTGTATTCAATAAAGCTTAACACATTGTTATAGATCGAAGGCACTGTTCATTACTGAAATTCTATGCAGTTTAGAATATTTAGCGTCATTTTTAAAAATAATTTTACAAAATAAACATCTCAACAAACAATTTAGCCTTGCTAACTTCTTTCAGTAAACACTTTATTACTTGTAAAAAACTAACTTTTGGGAAATGTAAATTAATTTTAAGTAAATAAAAATGTCTCATGTGTTTGAAAATACTTTAATTGATAAGCTTTGTTTAATAATAACTTTTTTGTAAAAAAAATTTGACATCGAAAATAATGTTTTTGTAAAAATGCAGTTCTAGAATAATCATATAACTTTAAAACTTTTTGTTGGATAGTTATACAGGAGTTATAGAAGTTATACAGGAGTTATAGAAGTTATACAGGAGTTATAGAAGTTATACAGGAGTTATAGAAGTTATACAGGAGTTATAGAAGTTATACAGGAGTTATAGAAGTTATACAGGAGTTATAGAAGTTATACAGGAGTTATAGAAGTTATACAGGAGTTATAGAAGTTATACAGGAGTTATAGAAGTTATACAGGAGTTATAGAAGTTATACAGGAGTTATAGAAGTTATACAGGAGTTATAGAAAGGTAATTGAATATATAAAATATTGTATAAACAAATAGAAAAATATATTAATTACAATAATTTACATAAATAAAGTTTTTTTATTTAACTCGATAAATAAAAAAACTTTATTTATGTATGTATTAACAGTTTTCATTTTGATGTATAATCATACAAAAGTTTTTCTATGTGATGCAAATGTTTCCAATGTGTTGCTTTTGCAATTTATTATAACTGATAGCGCAGATATCTTGGCTTTAAACAACAAGTTAAACATCCATCTATTAGTATGTCCTTGGTTTATTATAAGAAAACTTTTCTAATAAATTGTTTTTTATGTTTAAAATTTTTGTATTTATGTTATTGTATTTAAAAAAATTGAAAAAACACAAAACATATAGTCTTATCCAAGTAGAAAATTTCAAACTTCAGTTTTAGATTTGCCATGACTCTCCCCTCTCTTGATAATTTCTGTTTGCTAAAATTATGTCATCTGTTTGCTAAAATTAGGTCATCAGCGTTACATACAAATGTCTATAAAAACTTCAAATGTTAAAATAAAGTTTTCTCATAATATTCATATATTTTACACAATTGTACAATATACGCCTAGCAAACTCAGCTTATGCTCAAGACTTATTATTATAAGTCTTGAGCATAAGCTGAGTTTGCTAGGCGTATATTGTACAATTGTGTAAAATATATGAATAATATGAGAAAACTTTAAAACTTTATTTTAACATTTGAAGTTTTTTTTTGGTTTATATATATATTTTTTGCTATAAATTATATATATATATATATTATTCACTATAAATCTAATTCTTTTTCATCATCAGAATCCCCCTATCATTGTACCGCCATGGCCTACTATATTATACGGCTGTGTAAGTTATATTTTAGAGGCCAATTCTAAGAAAATGTGAATGCATTTATTTTGCTTCATTCCAAATTTGGTAATCAGTCAAATTTATTTATTTATCATATTGATGGTCCAAATATCAAAAAATACTTATTTTATGATAGTGTTCACATAAAAATATCAGAAATAATTTATTACACTGTAAAAAATTAGTCTTACCATCATTTACATATTATATAAAAAATGACATCTATAATTGTCCAGCTGGTTATATTACTTAAAGAGATTTTCATCTTCTACATTCTAAAGATGAACAAATTAAAGATAATTTTAAAAAAGCTCCAAAAATTAAATACCATATCCTTCACCCTGGTAATAAAAAGCAGAATCTTTCTTTTGCACTGTCGATTTTGGATGAAACAACAATTGCAATTTTTAAAAGTTATTTTCCATAACAAAATGACATTTCTGGTTTTTTAAACATTTTTCAAAAATGGTGGACTGTTTCAAAATCAAAACAACAATTTAGTCCTAATAAACTTGGTAATGCAACTATTTTTGATGATGGTAAAACCACATTTTTAGACAACTAGCTGATTGGATTGAACTTTGGCAGAAAACTCAATTTTTTACTTTATCAAAATAAACATCATTCAAGCAATACTTATAGACGAGCTTATTGAAGAAGGATATTTGTATGTGCTTACTTCACAACTTCAAAGTGACCCTATAGAGCATAGATTTTCTCAATATCGACAGATTTCTAGTAAGTTTACTAAAAGTTCAACATTCAGAAATTATTTTAGCATGTTAGACTTTAAATAAGGAGAATGTAAATTTTTGGGATGAAGATTTAAAGAACAATTATGATAACCCAATTAATGATGAATAAATAATACTATTAGATTTAAACTCAAATGAGATATCAGAATTAACTCTTTTACCTGAAACAAAAGAAATTGCAACAACAATTGCTGCTTATATAGGAAAGAAATTTATAAAAAGTAGCAAATGTAACGATTGCAGTCTATGCTTGCTACAGATGTAGCAATATAAATACTTGTCCATATCTACAAATACTTTCACGAGATGGTCTTACTGTGTCTTTACTTTCACTTAAAGATTTTGCATTTGAATGTTTTGCAGTCTTAGATAATCTTTCAAATTTAATAACTAAACAAGGTGCTAATGTCAAAGATTTATCAAGCTTTGTTTTATCAAAATACTTTCCAACAGTTTGCTTTACTTGCGATTGAAACATAAATTGGGAGTTTAAATTTGCTTCTAAAATTATAAGTAGACAGAGAGAAAAATAATGTCATATAAAAAAAAACATAAATAAATAATAACAAATAAAAAAAATAAAAAAACACAAATTTCAACCCTTTTTTTTTTGTAAATTCCCAGTATTGTCAATTTAAATGTGTAATGTACAAATATATAAAAATATATATTATAGATACAAACACATATATATAATATACATACATATATATGTTCATAAATACACAAATTGCTAGAATGAAAACACAAAATTCCAGTTTTTTGGTAATACTTTTTTATTCTTAATATTATATTTTTACTTGTAATATTATATTTATACTATCTATTTAGTCTAGATAAAAGTTGCCCTCTATGAACAGCACTCTTCTTCATTACCAGTAACTTCAGGGGTTCCTCAAGGCTCTATCCTTGGCCCTGTACTTTTCTAAATCTACATTGACAATCTCCCAGAAATTCTCACATCTAAGGTGGCATTGTTTGCTGATGATACTACCATTTATTCTTGTCTTGATAAGAAGCCAACACTCTCTGATTGCTTGGAGGGGGCATTTGAGCTTGAAAAGGATCTCACTTCCGCTACAGCATGGGGCTCTCAGTGGCTGGTGAACTTTAACTCAGATAAAACTCAGTTTTTTTCAGCTAATCATTATTGCAACAATCTAGATCTTTCTATCTTTATGAACAGTAATGTACTCGATGAGTCATCTACCTTTCATCTTCTAGGATTAACTCTTACTTCAAATCTTTCTTAGAAACAATATATCAAATGGATTGTAAAATTAGCATCTACTAAGGTTGCATCTCTTTTTGTGATCACAACTTTCTTACTAAAAGATTCTATTCTTTATCCCTATAAATCTCTAATCCGTCCTTGTACAGGATACTGTTGCCATATCTGCAGATCTTCTAATGATGCTTTTTCTCTTTCAGACAAGGTGCAAAAACGCATTGTAAACATAGTTGGACTTGCTCTTGCAGCCAACCTCTAACAATTATTACATCATAATGTTGCTTCTCTTTCTCTTTTCTATAAATACTACAATGGGCACTTCTCTAAAGAGCTAGCATCTCTTGTGTCATCTACTAAAATTCATTCACATATCACTTGTCATTCAATTAAGTCTCATCCTTTGTGACTGTGATTATTCCTAAGTGCTCCAAAAATTCTTACTTTTCTAGTTTTTTTCCTCGAACATCAGTTCTAAAGAACTCGCTTCCTTTATCTTGTTTTCCTGATTCATGTAATTTACAATCTTTTAAGTTATCTGTTATTTGTTATCTTGCTCTGTAAATTTCATATTATCTCTTCCAGTAACTTTCAACTATAGCGGTTGCTTGCAGCCTTGTTGGAAGTGAAGATGTCAAAAAATATATATATATATATATATATATATATATATATAAGTTTAATTTTGCTGTGAGCATATATTCAGCAAGAGTGCTTGATGAATGATATCAGAGCTATATAATTGATTTTTTGACGAGATTAAATAAAGTAATTCATGTAGTTCATGTAGTAAAATCATGTAGTTATTTTTATTTAATCTCGTCAAAAAATCAATTATATATATATATATATATATATATATATATATATATATATATATATATATATATATATATATATATGTATATATATATATATATATATATATATATATATATATATATATATATATATATATATATATATATATATATATATATACACACATATATATAAACATGACAAAAATAAAAATATTTTAAAACTTATTACACTTAGGAGAGGAGTTGAACCCCTGAAAAACAACACTGATGGCAGCGCAACAAACCACTGAGTCATCAAAGATAAGCATTAAAATTTAATCTCAAAATAGAAAAATTATTGTTTTATTTAACAAATCATTTTTTAATTAAAATGTTATTTTGCATAACATTTTTAATGTAAAAATGTAAATCATAGAATGTACAAAAAATTGGCTTTGTTAATATTGATTTATTTTCTTTTGCTAAAGAAATTTCCAGGAGATTTTTGCAAGGATTTAAACATATTATGTAGAGTTAGAATATTTAAATAAATACTTTAGTGAGATTTTATATTGATTTTAAATACCAGTTTAAACTAAGTAAAAAAAGTAAAAAACATTCTTTAAAAGAGATTTTTCATCTCTTCACCCTTCTTATCCTTTTCTATATTAAACATGTGATTTGTGTTGATAGCAATTGTAAAAAATGAAAAATAAAAATCTGCTTTTGAGCATTTTTAGACAAGATTTACATAAAAAATTACTTTTTACAAAGGTCATCTAATTATATATAGTATTGGCCCAATATATATAGATCAATTATGAATAAAATTAATATGACCTGAGGATGAAGGTTATCATATAAACTTAAGGTAATAAAATAAAAAAGCATAAAGAAATTATACCAGAAGGTGATACTAATTTCCACTTCTCTTTTTCAAATTTCAATTCACCTTTCTGGATGAGAATAAAAAGTTCCTCTTCATTGCTTGCCATAAAAGGTGGTTCACCACACAAACTAAAAAAAAAATTAGAGAAGTCTCACCAAAAAAAGATTATATTACCAAGTAAAGATTATACTAACCAAATAAAGATTATATTAACCAAGACATATTAACCAAATAAATTAACAAAGTTCCAACCAAAAAATAATTTGATATTTTCGGACTTTTTAGAATTTTTTCAAACAATTTTTTTATTTTTCCTTTTGATAATTTGATGTTTCTCAAATCATCATGTTTACATCATCATGAATAATAGCGAAAAAAATCTTAGAAGGTGGTTAAGAAATTCGAAAAAAGCAAAAAAAGTTTTTTTTTTTGCTGTAAATTTTTTTCTTCAAATCCTATGTATCCTATCTATCATGTTAACTCAGAATGACGTTTACGATTGCTGCCATATTTCACAAATTTTAAATAGTCACGAAAAAATCTTTGATAATTTTAACTGCTACGACAAGTGAATGGATCAAAAAAATTGATTTCAAAAAGACACTTTAATAAAATTATGGATAAAACTTAATAAAAGAAGTTAAACATTAGACAACTTAATGAAAAGATTAATTTGGCAAAGCAAAATCTGACATTCCTGAAACTCTTGTGACAAAGTATATCAAGATAATAATGGAAACTTTCTGAAAATTTTTTTTTAGAATTTTTGGCTGAATTTGATCCAGTCATTGAAAAATTTTGTTATAAGAAAAAAAACAAAAAAAAAAACAGATTCTGAACATTCTTGCAAAAAGTATTCAAACATAGAACACTATCTTGCAAAAAGTATTCAAAATGAATTCATTGAATTTAATGGATTTGTCAATCCATTGAATTTAATGGATTGACAAATCCATTAAATTCAAAATTTGTGCAAATGTCCTAAAGTCTGTTTATTTTTCAATCATTACTGATTATACACAAGACACCAGTTACCAGAAGCAAAATGCCAATACTGGTTCAATATGTAGATGTAGAGGATAAGTACAAAATTCACATTAATGAAAGTTTTCTTGGATTTAACTTAATTGAAGGTTTAAGAGGACTTGAATTATCAAATGTAATTATTTATTCACTGGAAAAAAATAACTTGTCAGTAGAAAACATAACAGGTAAGAGCTATGACACTAGCACAAATATAAAAGGCATAAGAAATGGTGTACAGGCTTATATTCTTTAAAAAAATGTTCAATTGTTTTATATTCCATGCTGCAGTCATACATTAAATTTAGTAGTTATTGATTCTGTCAGATGTTCACCTAAAATTGGTATGTTTTTCAATACCATTGATAAAGTTTACAATTTTTTCCACTTTAACAAAAATATGGTTAATTTTGGAATCTAAGTGTCCAACTTTAACTGTTAAACCATTAAGTGATACAAAATGAGAAAGCCACAAGATTGCTGTAAAAACTCTTTGGTTTGAAAAAATTTATGAAGCACTTCAAGATGCGGCTAAGACCGCTAATGAAACAACTGCACTTTTAAAGGTAGAAGAAAGCTTTGCAACAGAATCTGTTTCAAGAAAAAGCAAGAGACTCTTTGATGAACCAAAACAAAATTTGGAAAAAAAATATATCCATAAGAAAAGTATAAAGAAGAAGTTTCCAATAAAATATTTGATTGTGTTACTACTGCAATAAAAGATTTTATGCTTTAATGCTGGAATTGTCCCTTTTAGCTTTTTATTCGATATTAAAAAGCTCTCCACAGTTACAAAAGATGTTTTGAAATCTAATTAAATTGCATTGGAAAGTAAACTAGCAATAAATGGAAAAAAGAATATTTCTAGTTAGTCAAAACTAAGTTTTGAATTATTGTCACTTTCTTCTCGTTTTACTGAAAATTTGGATCCCAAAAAATGCTTTAAAACATTAGTATATAGATGATTTGAATAAAATCTACACAAAAGTATTTATTGCATTGAAATTCTTCTCACATTACCAAAAACAGTAGCTAGTGCAAAAATTAATTAAGATCAACCATGCACCAGGATAGGTTGAACAACCTTGCAATGATTTCCAAAGAAAACAAAATTACTGCCAAAATAATTTTTTTACCCACCTTCAGAATCTCTAGCGCCAACCCTAATTATAAATAGTTATAGATAAAAACCGTTAACTATAGATAAAGCTAAATGTACATCCATTGAATGAGGGTTTTGGCATGAGCAGACAGTCTTTAACTTTGGAAAGAAGACAAAAAAAGTTTTTAACTTTTTCTGTCTTCTACCCTAAAAGTTTTTGTTCATTGAATTTAAAATTTTTATCATTTACGGAATTTAAAAAGGAGTTTTCAAGCTAAAAACTGATGAAAACAAAACAAAACTTTTTATTTAAAATCTTTGGCATATATATAATTCTGACATATATAAAATTTGCCGAATGGTCACACACGAGCAGTGAACGCCTGAGGGAAGAAATGAAGTACATTAGAATATTTTTCTAAAATCTACACGAAAAGTATTTATATATCATTTTTCAAATAAAGCATATTTTGGCAGTTGTCAAGACAAAAATAAAGATTAATAGATGAATATTTAAAATATAAATAAGACAGACAATGCACCTAAACAGTACTAATAATAATAATAAAAAACAAATTGTTATATAAATACTAATATGATCGAAGACAAAAAATATATCACCAAACAAAAAATAAATAAAACAAAAAATAGATTAAAAAATAAAAAGTATGCATACAACAATGAAAGGCCTCAGAATGAAAAAAAAAACATTAATGCTAATGTGTAAACATAATTTGTGTAGTGATTAAGTAATAAACATCTCCTCAGAGTCGCGCCTATTATTACTGGCGTTTTGATGAGGATCAGCACTTATAACTAGTTTATCCCGTCAGACAAACGTCATTGCCACTTATGCTTGACCCGGCAACTTACGCCTATTCCATACTGCAGTAAAAAAGGATTCACTACAAATAGCCAAAACCCAACCATACCTAAATTTGTAAAACACTAATGATTTTTTGATGATATGATATAAAAAGTGTTGATCTACTGCACAATATAAATAAAAATGATTAAATAAATCACTTACCAAACCACCGGTAGAAAAAACTAAGCACAATAAATTAAAATTCAAATAAAAAACCCAGAAACAAAACTAAAATAACTAAAGCATGCAAACAAAAAATACTAATTAATTTTCCACTAAGACCATTTAAACCACATAGGTACTTCCAGCACCAATAAACCAAAAACAATCAAATGGCATTATACCCTATTAAAAACCCTTATAAAATTAAATAAAATGCAATAGAGTCTTCAAAAACTCTAACGCTGTCATAGATACTTCATTCGAATTTTGTGAACCAATCTAAAGTGTAAGAAAATGAAACAACCCGCGCATCTTAAAATCATAACTAAAAATCAAGTAATATATGACAGTAGAAAAAAATTAACATATATTGCATGCAAAAATGTAAAGATTTAAACATGTAGCGAAGGATATAAGAAATTCTCCGAATAATAATAAAAGACAAAAATTGTGCATGTGAAAATTAAAACAAAGCTGAGTAATTAATGTAAGATAATATAGCATAAAAGTTCCTTGATGTTACCCTCGAAAATCTCCATTGAAAATTGCTCGCTTTAAAGAAAATGTATAAGAAACTACAGGGAAAGAGTTAACTCTATTAATTGACTGCAAGACAAGTTGGAATAGTGTACTTCCTATGTTGCTTTGATTTTTTGAACTGAAAGAAATTGTAAAATCTACAATAATAGAATTTAAAGTTTCATATGATGACAGTATTGAAAGTAAAGTTAAAGACATAATAGATTGTTTGATTCCTATTGAAGAAGTTGAAAAAATTATGCTCTAAATGCTGCAATTTGATGGTGGCAGAAGGATCATTTATCTATTTATTCAACACACTCAACGCACAGGAAAGTGATATTTCGCAAAAAATGCTAAAAACAATTATTAACAATTAAAAATCATAAAACAGTCAAAACTTCGATCGAAAATAAAATTAAGGCGTTTGAAGGAACAAAAGAACGTACAGATAAACTTCAGATGATCTACGATGCCTTATTAACTGTCCAAGCAACATCAGCAGATGTTGAAAGAGTCTTTTCTGTAGCTGGAAACTTCAAGACTAAACTTCGTAATAGAATGAAAGAAAAAAATTTAATATGCATGTATTTTTAAAATATCACTTCTTAAATAAAAGCTAAAATTTGAATTGAAATCAATTGATTTTTTTCATACATTTTATTATTTGGTATTTGTACAAATATTTGGGGGGGGGGGGGGGCCTATTTGAATTAAAATGCTTTACACTTAGAGCTGAGGATTAAAATGGCTCACACTTAGAGCCAAGGATATAAATGCCTTACATTTAGAACCATGGATATAAATACCTTTCACTTAGAGCTGAAAATACAAATTCCTTACACACAGCCAAGGAAATAAATGGATATAAACTTTTATTACTTTTTGAATTACATAACAAAAACTTATTCAACTAATTTTATTTGACCAAACTTAACCTTCACTTAACAAAGAGCTCCAAGCTGCAGTGAAAAAGTTAAAAATATATATCAAATAGATATGACTAACACATAACTGCAGAGTTATATAGTAGTCATATTTTATCACATAGATATCACAACTACATAACTGGTTTAGTAAAATGGAGACAAAGCAATTAAATAAACTACTTAATTAAAAAAATAAATTTATCCTAAAGACTTTCTTTTTAACTTCATAACATTAAGAAATTATATTCAATCTAATAAACTAGAAGTGACAACAAAATATATTCCAAAAAAGGAAAATTATTGCAACAAATGCAGCAAATAAAAACTTATAAAAAGTAAAATCTTACAGCTTGTACATAATAACACCTGCACTCCAAATGTCACACTGTTGGCTATAATCATATCTTGTAATAACTTCTGGAGCTAAAATAAAAATTATAGTTGTGAGAAAACTCATTTCACCAAATTTCATGTATCATTAGAAAAATAGTCACAGTTGAAGTCAAAGTAAACAGTTGTTACTGTAAGTAAAGTAACAAAAGTCAAAGTAAACAGCTGTTTTTATTGAGGTCTTTTTAACAAAATTAATAAAAACATCCTATAGTATTGATTAAAGACTTTTTGGAAATCTTTTACTGTACAGAGAAATAAAAAGCACTCAGCTGTATAGGTCATATTTAACAAATAATAATTTTATTAAAAATTTTTTTAAGGCATAATAATAAATTTATCATAACTATATCAGCAACAACAAAAATTTATTTTATGTAACCATATTTTTATATGTAACCATATTTTTATATGCAACTATACTTTTGTATGTAACCATACTTTTGTATGCAACCATACTTTTGTATGTAACCATACTTTTGTATGTAACCATATTTTTGTATGTAACCATATTTTTGTATGTAACCATATTTTTGTATGTAACCATATTTTTGTATGTAACCATATTTTTATATGTAACCATATTTTTATTATATATTTATCATATGTAACCATATTTTTGTTTCATTAATTAAATATGAGCTTTCAGAAAAAAAAGAAGAAAACAACAAAGAATAATGAAAGAAAAGATTGCGGCCCCATGCCAAACTCTCAGTCGATGTAGCAGCACTCCGCTGCGAGTTAGTCGATGTATATACTGAAGCCCCCAGCAGCAGGCTATTTCAATACGACGTCAGACTGCTCACCTAAACCAGCAGTATAAGATATATATATATATATATATATATATATACACACATATATATATATATATATATATATATATATATATATATATATATATATATGTATATATATATATATATATATGTATTGTTATCATAATTTGAAATTTCAATATATATCATATTAAAAAATCTTATAGATATTTTGATTATGGCATAAATTATCTGAAAGCAAAATCGATTTCTGCATATATCATCACAATCATTGGATTTTCAATCTGTTGGTAGTGTCTGTTAAGTTGACAGTTTATAATCAAGATTTAAAATTCATATAGATTTTTCAAACCACTTTCTATATTATTTAAGCTCCAATAAACAAGCAGTTAGTTTGACACAAGTACCAGGAATAATTAAAAATAAATTTTTAATTATTCCTGGTACAAATTATTTTTTTTGTATTAGCATCTATACCTACTTTTTTAAGATATTCTGGAAAGACACAGAGCACCACAAAATTAACAAGATTTTAATTTTGGCCAGAGTAAACCTAAAGTATTAAAATACTGTGCCACCTGTTTCCTATGTGCACACACATATTTCCAATGTGTATACACGTATTTATAAAATAAATAATAGTTACCCCTTTTTAATTGATTAAACCACAATTTATTTGGAAACACGGTTAATATTTAGCTTAACAGGATTCTCAATAAAATGATGGAATGAGTAAAACAAATAAAACACCTTAATTCACCATAAAACTTGAAATAAAACTCTAGTATTAAATTAGAGCACTGATTATTTAAGGGGTAATGAAGCAGAAAATTTAAACTCAAGTTTACTCATTGATGTAGAAATAAATTTTGTTAAGCATATTCTTAAAATGTTATTATTAATATTTGAAATATGTGTTCTCTGATACATGATAATCTCATAAACTGTAGATTCAAAAATGCTATATATAAGGAGATCTACAACAATGCTTTAATTGCAAACACACTTTAATTGGACCAGAATTACCATAATTGATGTTATTGAAAAGTAATTAATATTTTGTTAAACATTAATTAAGCAAATTAATATGAATAAATGTTAATAACTAATTTCAAAATTTTAACTAAAAATAAACAAAATAAATAACATTATTTTACATAAAACTTAAAATATCTTAAAAATATAATATCTTAAATAAATTAATACCTTAAATAAAAACACACACTTAAAGAATCCAATCTTGAATTCCCCAAAACTTGCAATATATAAAATTTTTATTCATAAAATATGATTTTTACCCATATAAATTGGAGTTCCAACAACTTGATTCATCATGTAGTCACTTCCTGATCCCCCTCGAGTGTATGACAGTCCAAAATCTGTTAGCTTCCAACATTAAAATAAACACATACATTTAATCTTTAGACCATAAACTCAAATACAAAATGTTAACATTTCTAATATTTTTGACTTTATTTAACATCGGCTGATTTTTTTTTTAAAAAACACATGCAAATATTTCATCAACCTTGATGTTGTAAGGCAGTGATTCAAGTTGAGGAGCAAGAAGAATGTTTTCTAGCTTGAGGTCTCTGTGTATGATATCTAAATGTGATTTTAAATTTTTATAAAAATTTTTTAATAATATAATTATTAAAATTAGCCAACCATTTTAAAACTTATAATACTAAAAACAAAGTTAAATTAGGTATACAAACCATTAAATTATGTATACAAACCATTGCTATGAATGTAATCTATTGCATCAGCTAGCTGAGTAAATATGCACAATACATCCTAGACAAAGAACTTACAATTTAAATAAATATATATATATATATTATATATATATATATATATATATATATATTATATATAGATATTATATATATATATATATATATATATATATATATATATATATATATAAATATATATATATATATAAATGTATATAAATATATATATATATATATATATATATATATATATATATATATATATATATATATATATTATCAGAAAATGACTTATCAACTTACAAAACTTTTTAAATTTCACACTGTGTTTCATCACTTAAAACTCATCAGAAATGCTAATTTATTGCTTTGTTCTTATATATATATATATATATATATATATATATATATATATATATATATATATATATATATATATATATATATATATATATATATATATATATATATATATATGTATATATATATATATATATATATATATATACATATATATATGTATATATATATATGCATCTCTTTATAACAATCCTGAAATTAGTAGTAGTAGTAATAGTAGTAGTAGTAGTAGTAGTAGTAGTAGTAGTAGTAGTAGTAGTAGTAGTAATAGTAGTAGTAGTAGTAGTAGTAGTAGTAGTAGTAGTAGTAGCAGCAGCAGTAGCAGCAGCCATCAAAGCTGGATGTCAGTAGTACTGACATTTACACTAACAGATATTTGTACATGTTATGTAAGTGGATTTTTTCCATTTGAATTTACACATTGCATTTTGCACTAGCAAATATTACATCTCTAGTAATAATAAAACTCTATAACTTATATATATATATATATAATTTATAATTTATTTAAACATAATTTTTATCTGTGCATTTTTTTTTTTGTTGATAAAATATTGTGATTTTTAAACTTGTTTTTTATAAGTTTGTAAGTTTATATAAGTTAAAAAAGCAGTATGTAATATTCAAATGTGAAAAATCCACTTATAAAACATTATGTACATCTGTAAGTGTAAACATAACTATTGACAGTAGATTAGTTGAATTTGCTAATTTACATATTGTGTATGTAAAATATAAGGAAACTATTAAAACTTTATCAACAAATTGCTTAAACTGTTTTGTTTTGAATTTTTGTTATTTATATTACTGCATTAGAATTAGTAAGATTAAAAGAAAAAAAATTCTTATTATACAAGAGGACTTGAAAATTTATAATAGTGGTTATTAATTTGCCATGACTCTCAGCTCCCCCCCCCCCTCCTTTTCCTCCATTAATAGTTCTGCTTGCTAAAATTTATGCCATAATTTAATAATCCGCCAAAAACGGTGTTAAAAACAGCTTAGTTCAAAGCTAAAGAAGTAAAAACAAATTTAAAATAACTTCAAAAGTGTAAATTATTAAAATACTCTGTTATAAAATTCTTTTTTTTCCATTATCTATTTTTATTTTAATCGTTCCAACATATTTGATATTGGAACTTAAAGAAAAAGATAAAAATATGATATATATCTACTAGAGCATATATAGATAAATTGTTACTAGCTTTCCCTATTTTTATAGTGCTGTACTGCTCAAAGAAAAGAAGAAAAAACGAAGAATAATGAAAGAAAAGATTGCTGCCTCATGACAAACTCTTAGTCGATGTAACAGCACTCCTTTGCGGCAGCAGGCTATAAGATAGCCAATGTATATACTGAAGCCCAAGGTAGCAGGTTATTTAAGTGTGACATCAGAGATGTTATCTAAACATGCTTTCATAGTTATATATATAATATATAAATATATATATATATATATATATATATTTATATATATATATATATATATATATATATATATATATATATATATATATGTATATATATTACATAATATATAACATAAATAAAGTTATATATAAAACTTTATTTATGTTTTATATGCTATATAATATATGACATAAATAACATGCTATAATATATAACATAACTAACATGTTATATAACATATAACATAAATAACATGCAAGAACATGTTTTACATGTTTTACTATTTCTCAGTCGATGTAGCATCACTACTCGCATTTTTAAAAATATTATAAAACAAAAAAAAAGCAAAAACAAAAACACCTTTAAATAAAATAAAATTTCTAGATAAAACTTAACGTAGGGTCATTTCGGATAAAGCGAGCCATCGGATAAAGCGAGCCGGTCGCCTAAATATTGCAATTTTACGAAATCAAATTATGCTTTCGATTTATAACAATTTATTTAATATTAGTTATTGATTTTAAAGTCTAATAAATATTTTAAAAACAGTTGCTAAGCAATTATTTTCGCGGTGGTATAATTACAATCATTCGAGTAGTAACAAAACGTTTTTTCGCTTTAAGACCTTATATTATGTTTAGCTTCAATTAAGAAAAGTGAGTATTTCATATTTGACACTATTTATAGTAAATATGATTGTAATATTAGTAATATGAGAAACTATTTCAAAAAATACAGTGTTGATATGTATTTGAGCGATGATAAAGTTTTTTAATCGAATTTTCAACCTGGCTGGGTTTTGCATAACTGTTAGATAAACCAAGCCAAGGGCATTCAGGTAAACCGAGCCATTGGCTCACTTTTCCAAAAATTGCAATAATAAATAAATGTAAAAAATATTATAAATTTTTTTGCTTTTTGACCCACATGAATTGTTAATTTATTGGAATTTTTTATGATATTTTTACAGAATGGTACGTTATCAACCGATCACGGTCCGAAGAAGCCAAAAATCTCAAGGAAAACAAAAATTGTCTGAGCAGGTACCGGCAATTCGAGGACAACATCGAAAACCAAAAAAACTGCCGAGGCCTCAAAGTCATGCAGGCACAAAACTAAATTTATGGCAAAAAGGAAATATGGCTGGTGCTATTGAAGAATACAGAAAACAAGAAGAAAAACCTTCAACTGAATGGTTGTCAATACGGCTGATAGCGAGAAGCTGAGATAGCTGAGAGCGTGGAATGTGCCATATGAAACTTTGAGGAGGAGATTGTCAGGAAAAGTGAGCAAAGTGGAAAGTGCTTCTGGGAGACCCACAATTCTTTCACAACAAAGTGAAGAAGAATTAGCAGAGACTGTAAGAAAAACGAGCAGGGTTTCCTTTGTCGCGCAAAGATATTCAAGAAATTGCATATGCTTATTCTGATGCTAAAGGAATAAAAGGATTTTCAGAATATAAAAAAATTGGCGGTTATTACTGGTTTCAGGGATTTTTGAACAGATTTCCTGATATAAGCACAAAAAAGGCAGAGAATCTGTCTGCAATGACAATGGGTATGAACAAAACTCAGGTTATGAAATGGTTTGATTTGTATGAAGACTTAGTGCAAAGACTGGATATAAAAGACAGTCCTAGGCACATTTGGAATGTGGACGAGACAGGTGTGATGAATATTCACAAGGCAGAAGAAGCTGTGGCAATTGTTGGTGAACCTGCTTATAATCTTACTGCATTAGAAAGAGGGGAGACATCTACTGTCTTGGCAGCATTAAATGCATTTGGCGATATTGAACCACCTATGATCATTCATAAAGGAAAAACTGTTGGCAAAGGCTGAAAAGATGGTGCTCCTTTTGGTGCTATTGTAAAAGCAAGTGATAGTGGCTAGCTAAATAAAGACTTGTTTGTGGAATTTGGACAGTTATTTGTCAACAATTTACAACGATTAGGACTATTAAACGGTCGACCTCATCTTTTAATTATGGACAATCACTATTTTTAAACCTAATGAATTTTTAAACCTAATGAAAGCAAACAATATTCATGTATTTGCATTACCAAGCCATACTACTCATTGGCTGCAACCGCTGGATCGTGTGCCTTTTGGTTCATTTAAGAGAAAGTGGAATGAGGGCATGAGATTGTTTACACGAAAGAATGCTGGTCGTAAACTGGAAAAAAAGGAATTTTTTAGCTTGTTTACACCAACTTGGCAAGCATCGATGACTGTTGAGCTATTCCTGAAGAGGCTTTTGCACCAAGCACCATTACAGAAAGAAAATTAGATTCAACAGCCTCGAATTCTCAGCCCAATATGTTGTCAAATATTGAAAATTCTTGTTTGCCACTGCGATCGAGTATTGAACAGCCATCTGTACCTAATGCAGCTATGAATTTGCAGTTGATTTCTGTGACCGAATCCGTTGACATAATTAATCTGAATGAAATGCAATTGCCAGATATTTCAAATAGTTCTAGTGCTAAACTTGTTGATACAGCTAATAAAGATAATATTAATGCATCTAATTCTAATACTCGCCTAGATAAGCAGCATGAGCAACATGTCAATACTGATATTGCTGGTAGTACTTGTTTACCTACCACTGATGAAAATGCAATTGTGTCAATTGAACAAGCAGACCTCGATGTGTCTTTCGAAAACTTGATGCCAGTGCCACACAGAGATCGACCACAAAGCAGTCGGCCACGTAAGAAAAATGAATCGACATCAGAAAAAGAAAAGAAACAAAAAGAAGAGGACATTTTCAAATATTGTGGGTTTGCATATGGTGAAGCAACTGATCCTCTCATTGATGACGAATGGATTGAGTGTGACGCGTGCCCTGATTGGTTACATGAGAGCTGTATCGAAATAACAGTGCGTGGACAACTATGTGCTGATTGTGTTCAAACAACAACTAAGTAAATTAACTCTAGTTAAGACTTGATATTTTGCATTTTGTACTGCATCATTTATCTGCAGCTTTAGCAGTATTATTTTTATTAGACTAGTCGCTGACATTTTTATATTGCTTTTGTTCTTTAAATTTTTTGCATTGTATGCATTTGAGGTTAATGTTTGCAAACTTTTAATACCAGTTTACTATATCCTAGGTAATAAAGTTAATATTAATATAGTAAATATTATTTGTAATAATACTTCCAATTTTGTAAATTTTTGTCTGAAATAAAAGCTAAATGGCTCACTTTAGAATAATCATATAAGCTATTGGCTCGCTTTACCAATAATGGTGGCTCACTTTATAAATTTGTTAATATAAAGCGAGCCTTTCCTATGAATCGTATATAGTTTACTTGGCTCACTTTATATTAGTGTGGCTCACTTTACATTATATCATAGTTTAGGTATCTGTTATAGAGTTTTCTAGTACAAGAAGTATTAAGATATCTCACATAGTTATTAATACACACTGATTTTAGTTTTATTGGCTCGCTTTATCCGAAATGACCCTACTTCCGCATTATTTTAATTGTTTTATCTTTTGAACAACATTAAAATGTCGCTTAATTGTTGATGTCGATTATATGTTAAAAAAAGCATTGAAAGAGACTTTTTTTACCATAAAAGTAATGTAAAAATAAAAATATGATATATGTAAGTATAATAGTAAAATACATTCTTGAAAATATCTAAGTAAAATTGTAGTAAATACTAGTAACTTAACCAGTAGCAACCTGTAACATTAGGTTTATGTCTATATCTTATGTCTTATGTAATCAGCTATGATTATTTATCTTCTATAATCATTTATAGATGTTATTATCCACCAGCATAGCAACAATTTTTAGTCTTCACTCATTTAAAAAAATTATACATGAAAATCAAAAACTTATTCTAAAACTCTATTTTAACTGAATGACAGACACTAACTCAAAAGTAGTGTATTGATAATGTAATGGAATTGTTTTTTCTTCCCTTCATATCTACAAATTCATCCTTTTAAGTTGTCAGCTTCGATAGCTACTAAGCTACAGACAATCTACAAATCTGTGAGTCTGCAAATCTGTGAGTCTGCAAATCTGTGAGTCTGCAAATCTGTGAGTCTGCAAATCTGTAAGTCTGCAAATCTGTGAGTCTGCAAATCTGTGAGTCTGCAAATCTGTGAGTCTACAAATCTGTGAGTCTACAAATCTGTGAGTCTGCAAATCTGTGAGCTTTCATTGCTCAGTCTAGTTCAAACACTACAGATTACCTACACCAAATATAACAAAAAATTAATCTGTTGGATAGAATTTTTGGCTAGTGAGCATTGACTATTTTATTATATGCCAACATAGACATTTTTTCATGGTATACACATATGCACAACATCAAAACATTCTTATGCATAAATAGTCTCAACATCTTGTGGCAAAACTTTTTTTGAAATGTTTGATCTCATTCATTGCATTTTCTATATATGATACTACTTTTATGTATTGTTTCATTTTTTTGTGTGTACTTATGTAATAGATCTACGGTTACATAAATAACTGCTGCTTCCATGGAAAAATATGTTTGTTTCTTGAATACTGAGCTAGCTTTAAGAACCAGAAGATAATATAAATCTTATGTATGGATGTTAAATACATCATAGGTAACTTGAAATATGACTGTGTTAGTCAGATATGGTTGAGGGATAAATTTTTATACTGGTTTCTAGTAATACTAGACTATTATACTGGAACATTCAATACTTACTTCGACAACCATTAGCATGTGTGTGTATGTATATGTATATATGTATGCATGCATATATGTGTATATATATGTGAATATGTTAGTGTTTATATTAGTGTCATTCCCCCTCCCCAATCCCCCCCCCCCCTGCTCTACATAGTTTTTGATGTTTGATTTTGAATTGCACAGTGGGCCAGAATTTACTTTTACTGGACATAATTCATAACTAATTTAATATTAGGACTATATTGACTAAAATTTGGCTGAGTAATAATATGATGTTTGCGCTTCTTATGAAGGTGTTATTTTTTTAATTCGTTGCTATGGATACCTAATTTTGGGTAGCAAAAACATTTTACATAAGTATGAATATGAGAACACGCTTTTTAAAAAAGTAAATATATTTCTTATTTAATTGCTATGAATACCTAATTTTGCTTAGCAAAAGCTAAATTTTATTAGTTGTATATGTTTTATTTGTGCTATGTACACTATTTAGCATGTGTTTTATTATGAAACCTTCGTTTTGATCCTCGCTCGCGGAAAGCAAAACTTTTTTCAGTTTAATATGATTAACTATAAATATATAATTAACGTGTACACACTGCTAGATAAACTTGGTTTCCTGTATAAAAATTATATTCTAGCTTATTAGTTTTTCTAACTAGCAGATTTTACAAGCATCTACAGAATTTTTCAAATTTGTACGGGTATTATTGTACCCATGCATTTACAATCACCGAAAATCTTTGACAATGTATGCTACAAAATACAAAATAATTATGTACAATATAATTCAGGCGAAATTACAAAATAAAAGAATGACTTTCTTTTAAGAGTTGCTCGATACCATCTAGAAAATTTTCCTTTTTTTCGGCAATACAATGTTGATGACGGATGTGGATTTCTCCAAACAACCTTCTCCACTCGACCAGAGTATCCTGTCAATTTAAGTGGTATAAAGCAGGTAAGAAACAAACTTGCTTCTTGGATTAAGCTTCTGTTTTCAGCTCACCAGTAACTTGTGTATAAATGTTTTGCCCAGTTGACCCATCAAAACCTACCTTTGAGTGCAGAATTAGCCAATCAAAAACAAACGAATCGATAACATCATGTTGTACTTCCAACAGCCGCAGCACAGTATGATCTACCAAAATTTGCTTGTAAATTAATGCCTTCAGAGTAATCTGTTGTTATCCATAGTTCATGACTAGGCAAACACCTCTCTTTAGCCTAGTACATCATTGTATGGTGGATATAAATTACTTTTTTTGCTATTTGCATTGTTTCTTAAGCGCCGATATTGAGATTTGCTCATCTCATTATCTAACAAAAGAGCTAACGCTTCTTCAGATGTATTCTCAGAATGATCTAGTTCAGCATCTTTGTTATCAGCCAACTTTATTGCTATCTGAGTATCTTTTCTTCTACCTTCTTTCCACAGGTGTGTGCCACTAGCAAACAACAGTTCACAAGAATTTGAAGCTGACGAAATTGCAACTTTTCTTTTCTTTGTTTTTGAAGACGAATCTTCAAATGGTAATGTAGGTCTGCTGAGTTGTTTATCTTTACTCTCCTTCATTAATGTGGCATTAAAATCATTTTCAAGCCAAGCTGAATTCTTCCTAATAAACTTTGCATCGGTTGGTTTACTTCGAGTCCATCTTTTACCATATTCAGAAATAAATAAATGAATTTTAAGGCAAAAAGTTTGATGACACTCAAACTTTTCGCCTTAAAACTTCAAACCATGTTCTTTATTAAAGTTCTATACAAGTATACTGTCTTCTTTTTTATGTATTGACAGACTGTTGAGGCTGATAAACTGGTGAATTTCGTTTCTTTTGACACTCATTAAGCCTAAATAAAAACACCAGTTTAACATGTAAAATGAGTTACCCCAACCAAACCAATTAAAATAGATTATTAAATCCATTTGGTTTGACAAGCGCTTAATTAATAAGAACAAAATTTGAATTACAATATATATACAATATATATATATATATATATACATATATATATATATATATACATATATATATATATATATATATATATATATATATATATATATATATATATATATATATATATATATATATATATATGTTTACATATACGATGTCATATATCCTATATATGTATATATATATTTACATATACGATGATATATATATATATATATATATATATATATATATATATATATATATATATATATATATATTATTGTTCAGTACTACGCTTTGTATGAGTAAGATCGTATTATATTTTTTTCCGCGTTTTTTAAAATTTTGTGCAAATAAAAATTTTTGAGCTAATTACAGATTTTTTGTTAGGTAAGAGAGGTTCAAATGTGAAAGAAAACCAACTAGGCAACATGTCTAGTGGTAGCCATATTTATGAAATTATTAAAGAAAACATATATAAGCTTCAAAATATCTAAGTATAAAAACAAGATGTAACAATAAAAAAAATATTTTGTCAAATAAAAGCAAAAGTTATACAATTAAATATAACATAATTAGCGTGTTTAAAGTTGCTGCAAATATGTTAATTACTTACCAATTTTAGTCAAACAACTTTTAAAATCCAGATAATATATAGAGTTATAATATAATATTTTAAAAAGTGCAATATTTTTATGCAAATGTTATTTATTTCCATCGATTTTTTAAACAACATTTTTCTCTTTATAATTTTTTTTTTCTAATTTACATTTGCGTCTACTTCAACCACATCATTAGTATATTCATTAAAATTTTAAGTGTATATAAATGATTTTAAATTGTTTTATAATATCTATATAATGGTTTAAAATCACTATGACATTAAAATTCTGACTTTAGTTTTTATACTTTTGTCCAGTCACTGGCCACTGTGCATTGGTTTTGTTTACTGTTTTCGTCATTGTTGCTATATTTTATTCAAAATCTGTTTTTTTGATTGGTTCACAACATTCAATCTAGGTATCTATGACGTCGTTAAAGTTTGTATGGTTTTGTTGTTTTTATAATTTTATATATATATTTCTATACTTGTTGGCTTGGGTTTATTTATCCAATAAGAAGTACCAATTTTAGTGACTTATTGTGTTTATAATAAAGTTTAATCTAACATCATTTGATCATTATATCTAACATCACATTGTTAGTGTAGTTGAGTATTTTGAGTTTTCCAATATAATAATTTTCATTATCTAATATTATTATTTATATTTTATTCTATTGTTTTTTGTTATTTTTGTTAAAATTTTTATTTATACCTTATTCTATATATTTATCTTATTTTATTTTTTATATACAAACATACATACATACATACATACACACATACATACATACATACATACATACATACATATATATATATATATATATATATATATATATATATATATATATATATATATATATATATATATATATATATATATATATATATATATGTATTATTTTATATATATATATATATATTTAAATTTTGTTATAGTATTTGATGAATGCACATCTCTCACTATCCACATTATCCCTTCAAAAAGAATAGTGCTTTATAAATTTGGGTGAATTTAAGGTTTTGGCTGTTTGTAATGAAGTCCTTTTTTACTTAGTATAAAGCAGGCATAAAGCAGTATAAAGCAGGCATAAATTGCATGGTAAAGCATAAATGGCAATGATGTTTATCTGACGCAATAAATTAGGTTTTTGTGCTGAGCCACTTTGAAATGCCGGTAATAATAAACACGATTCTGAGAAGTTTATTACTACCACATAAATTATGATTAAACAAAGACATTGTCTTATACCTCCTATCATTTTATATTTATTCATTTTAAATATCGATATATCTGCTTATGTATATTTGTTTTAAAGTAAGTTAAACTTTGTATTTAATGAAGATTTATGATTACTTATGCATCTGTTTTGTTTAAGGTATATTTTAACAATAAACTTTTAAATTTAATTGAGTTGCTTTAATAGCTACTAAGTTTAGTACAGACAAACAGCGAGTCATCAAATTCATCATCAATTCATTGAGTCTTGAGTTATCGTTGTTCTTAATTCAGTTTAATTTCTTTTCAGAGTGCTGAAAAGGATTTTTTTTTAGTTTTTAAAATAATGAATTTTAGTTTTTAAAATGCTGAAAAGGATTTTTTTTTAGTTTTTAAAATAATCTTGCATTTCTTCACAGATTATCACATACTTTTTTTTTCTTAGTTTTTTAATATTTGTTTTAGGTGCCCTAAGAAGACCTATCGGTCTTTCACAGAGCACTGTGGAAGAAAATTTAAATACCAACGTTCACACCAACTTACTTAACAATGGCGCATAATATGCCCAGAGCTCGCTTTGAACCTGGGATCTCTTGCTTCTAAAGTAAGCGCTCTAACCACTGCACCATGGCCACTTACTTAATGTCTTCAAGGATCATCATTTACTACTGACCTCTCATGAAAACCATGGAAACCATATATACTATTGTAAAGTTAGCATCTGCTAGGATTATCTATTTTGCTCAACATTTTCTTACTCATGATTCTATTCTCTAGGTCTATAAATTTCTTATTTGCCCTTGTATAGAATATTATTGTCATATTTGAGCTAGCTTTTCTGATTCTAGATGTTCTCTAGCTGTCTAGCTTGAGATTATCTCATTGTAACGTGGCTTTCTTTTTTTCTATAAATCCATTTGATTGCTGCTCACAATAGCTATAATCGATTGCTCCATCAACCAAAACTCAATCTTGTATGACTTGTCATTTAGCTAAGTTGCATCCTTTTACTAACTGCAACTATTCCTTCATGCTCAAAATACTTTCATTCATCTATTCATCTTTTAATTAAACATCAGTGTTTTGGAATTCTTCCCTGCTTTCATATTTTCCTGATTGATACAATTTAAATCTTTTTAGGTCTTTTATCACACCAACCGCTTTCTTGTTATTTACCTCTCTCTCCTTTGCTTTCAGTTAACTCCTAATTTAATAATGGTTGCTCGCAGCTTTGCTTAAAGTGAATTCATTCAAAAATTCAAATATAAAATTAGTTGCCCTGTAGAGCAACAGCTTTTTTTGTAATTGAAGTTGTTATTTGAAAGGAATAGACACCCCTTACTTCCTTAACATTATACCACTGGTTCAATTTTGACCAAGTTGGCCTGTTAAAAGTAAACCTGTTGGCCTGATTTTGAATAAATCAGCCTGTTACATTTAAACACTGGTTTCAACACATTTAAAAAAATTACAAACTCAAATAAAAAATACACAAGATAAGAATGAAAATAAACAGTAAACGTATTTATGACATTTTCAAATCATAGGTATCAAGTATAAAAAGAATGAACCTTCTCTTCAAAATATGTAACTTTTTTTAGTAAACTTTCTAAAGCACCTTGCAAACACAGCTCCATTACCAAAAACATTTTCTAACAAAAAAAAAAAACAATTTTAAAGGTTACAATTTGTAAGTTTTCAAAATAAAACACAAAATATATAAAAAATGAAAAACAACAAAATAAAAATAAGTTGAATATTTTTAGAATTGAAGTATTTTAGTCAGTAAAGTATTCTGCATACTTTGCTGACTAAAAAAAAAAGGTGGAAAATCTGCTGTTATTATATGGAGTACTAAGTAATGTTTTTTTATTTGAACAAATGTATAAAAAATTTTTTTTTTTTGCATATTTATTTATTTTTATATAAAAATAATCAAACTTATTTTGGGTGGTAAATACCACACTGTAATGAATGTCTTCATATTAATAACAAATCTTCAACGAAATAACTAAAAACAAATATCATTTTCACAAAAAACTTTTCGGTAATCAAAACACATGTATTTTTGCTTATTGATTTGGAAGAAAATAGTTCATACTTTCAATCTCTACTCCTTATCATTTTAAATTGTAAGGTTGCTGTTTTGATCTAAAGAAACAAATAATATGCACCATTAGTTTTAACTATTGTTTAATTAGCTGTCTACAAAGCAAGCACTCTACCACACTTTAAGAACAAAATTCACCAGTATGTGTGACCACCACCAATATGTTCTCTTTATCATCGCAGTTTAGTGAGAATAATAGTAAACTTTTTTTTGTAGTGCTATTTCAAATAAATCAACATTTTTATTACACACATCTTTTATTTTATTTATTACACACACATCTTTTATACCATTTTTTGGTAATAAATATATGTGTTAATCGAATATTTAAAGTTTTTAGTATATGTGATTACTTTTCAAAATTTAAATCAAAAATTAAAGTCAACTATATCACAATAATAGCATTGCAATGTTTTATATTGACATTAATGTAATTGTATACTTACTTATTCATTAGTAGATATTAATAAAATTATAGAGCCTAGCGAAGTCTTAAAAAAAGCAGACATTGTTAAGGAAAAAAAGTTGAAAGAAGAGGGTCATGTAACTCGTGTTAAAAAACTAATACTTGCTGTTGAAGTTGGTCCTGATTGCAATTGAGTAATATTTGGAACTGTTACATGCTGTTACTAGGTAATATACTACATAATATTATTGTAATAAAATATACTTTCTGTATTCCAGTTGTTAAGGTATAAATGTTTTAAAATCATAAGTGAAAAAAACGAAAGCAAATACTGTTAGAAATCCCAAACATTCCATCAAAGAATCTTCAAGATGCTCATTTATTGGAACTTATAACTGTCAAGGCTGTTAAACAAAGAAGATCTAGTGTGTGTGTGTGTGTGTGTGTGTGTGTATATATATATATATATATATATATATATATATATATATATATATATATATATATATATATATATATATATATATATATATATATATATTTGGTCGGGGAATAAGTTCGTTCAGGTTTTTTTAAAGAGCTTTTTTTAAACGAAAAACAATAATTTTAACTTAATAAATTAATCAATTATGTATTTGCCGTTACTGTTTACAACCTCCTCCTACCTCTCGACCAATTTTTTGATGCTGTTCTGCCAAAAATCGCCTGGTCTGGTGTTGAAGAAGTTGTTGAGCCAGTTTTTCAGGTCCTCTTCGCCGTTGAAGTTAACACTCCTCATTTGATTCGACAAGGAGTGGAAAAGGTGATAATCTGTTGGCGCAAGGTCCGGAGAGTACGATGGATGTTGAAGAACTTACCATTCAAGCTCTTGGAGTGCAGTTTTGAAAATTTGTGCAACATGGGGTCTGGCGTTGTCATGGATGCAAGATGACTTGGTCTTGTCAGCCAGGTCTTTTTAGTCGCATAGCCTCATTTACGCAGAGTAGTTGGGCAATGTAGAGCTCCTTGTTAACTGTTGCATTCTTTTCAAGCATTTCTCAGTATATCATGCTTTCCCAGTCCCACCAAATGCATGGTTTTATTCGAGTGGAGATCTTGCTTGACTCTCGGAGTCGGTGTGTCTCCTGGGGCCACCCACTCCTTTCTTTGTTTCATATTGACATACAGGCATTATTTCTCATTTCCCATGACAATTCAGTACAAAAAGCGCTGTTTATGGCTGTGTGTTGCTCGATAGTGCACAAGGTGTTAAGCAGCGATTTGAAGACAATTATCTTTGTTAACTTCGTTAAGCTTGTAAAGCACCCAGACTCCAAGTTTTTCAGCAAATCCCATTGAGTGAAGATGATTGAGGATCATCTTATGATCGCTGTTCATTTTTTCGGCTAATTAACAACTTGTTTGGCAACTATCTTTCTTCAAAAGTGCCTTGAGATGCTCCTCATCAAATTCTGTGGGTCGCCCACTGCAAGGTATGTCTTTAAGATCAAAGTTCATATATCAGTGTATATGTTTTGATACTACTGCTTCTAACACTGGAAAGCACCAAGGAGTTATAATAAGAATGGCGCATGAGCTTGGGCAGCCACTACATTTCCTTGCCTGTAGACATTTTGTTTTAGAAATACATATTACCCTAAGCACAAATGCTTTTTGTCTCAATTTTTTATATTAAATGTGTCCACATCAATTAGGGCTTTAACTTAATTTTAAGGGGCTTGATGGACTGTTTGGAAAGAGATCAAATTTTATAGTCGGTTAAAGTCATCATTTCGCAGATTTTTCTTTTTTCACCTTATTGGTGGCATTAATCCGCTTTATTGGAAGTCTATTTTAGCTTTTGTTACACCACCTGCCTTATGAAGAACTCCTTTGACTATTGCCCATAAAATCTTCAATCTTGCGCTCTTCAGGACGGTTTGGAGGAATCACATCTTTAGAAACATTTTTCACATTCTTTATCTTTGCATCACTGCAGAATTTTTTCAAAAGAGCGTGAAGCAGCAAGATCTGGTCATAAGAGACACCAGTATTTGAGTTTTTTCATAAATGCTAAAAGTCATTCTTTGATGTAGAGATTGGTAGTCAAGGTCTTCTTAGTGACAAAACAAGAAGACTGCATACCACAGCTACAAATTTTATAAACCTTCTTGGAGCTACTTCAGCAATAAAATCATTTGGCAGGCACAGCTGATATCTTGATTCTGCCTTAGTTGTGCTTGTTTTAACAGATGAACATTGCCTGAACAGAGAAGATATTGCCAAAGCATTGTACAGTACACTTCCTGCAAAACCTAAAGTATATCCACTGAAACCTGTTATGGTTAATAAAGAGCTCCTTCACTCTCTAGATTTTGCATAAGATCAGTCTCCATCTCTTAGTCCTCTAGTAACTGAGCAATCTTGGCCTATCTTTGATAAGATTAGACATAGAAAGAGTGAGTTGCAGTGGCTTAAGATTCCTCACAGTTCTATTTTTATCTTGAGTTTGAAATTATTATTAAATCCCTTGATGTGGTTAATGACTCATCAGAGAGGGCCATTAAACTAGTTAAAGGACTGATTGGAAAAACAACCAAATAGAAGAAAAGATAGGATTTGTTCTTGTTTAACCATTTTTACAAAAGAAATAGGCAAGAGGAAAAGAAAACAGATTTAGCATCAAACACAACTAATAGTATTTTTAAACAATAATTTGTTAATAATTAAAAAAAAGTCTAATATTGTGTTAATTTTGTTTTTCTAACTTGTTCTCCTGCAACTTGAAAGAAAGGTATATTAATAAGAGAGCTAATTCATCTTACTTAAGATACTTCACTAAGTTTGATATTTAAAAAAATATAGGATATTTTAATGACTTATTTTTAATTTGACGAATCATAGTGGTTTTGTTATAAAAAAGACCATAGAAATAGGAAAATATTTTTTTTTGGTCTACTTTATTACTTTTTCTACAACTTTATCAGTGTTGAGAAAAAAAATATATAGAAAGAGTGCCTAATTTTTTTAATATTAGTCATTGTGAGAGTAAATATAGAAAAAAAAGTCTAATTCAATAATGTTGAATGGGTCAAAAATGTCAAAAAAGGGAAAAATTGAAAGTATTTGAACTTTGCTTTAATTTAAATATAAAACAAGCATCTGCGCACCTTAAAAGCTTTGCTCTAGTTTGAAAAAATTTTCACCTTAATCTGAACCACCCTAAAAAATAAATAAATAAATATATATATATATATATATATTTATATAAAAACTTTGAACATGCATAGTGATGAGTTGAATATTAAAAACCATGATGCAGCACTTTATTACAAAGTGCAGATTAAAGGTGAGAACTTTATTAAAAAAGCTGTATGTGCAAATTTTTTTTATAGCTTGCATGGATTAGGGAGAAGTAGAGTTCAACATATACAGAAATACTTAATTGAAACTATGGCAGCACCTATAGATCAAAGAGGCAAGCATACTAAAAGGCCTAAATTGTTACCTATGCCTATAAAGCACCCGTTGAATACATCAAGTCTTAAAACAAGATAACCATATTATTCTATTTAAATAAATCCAAATAAATAATATATTTACAAGAAAGTCTGAGTATCAATAAAAAAATTTTTCTATGATTAGTTTAAGATTAGAGTTCCATAAAAAGCATATTGTCCCATATTCTGAGACATTTAATTTGGAATAGTTATATCTGATACTTTCACACAAAGGTTTTTTTTGTAAACGCTTGAGACAGCCCCAGATAATATTCTATTTGATACAATAAACTAATGTGCAAAAATTGGTTAGGAAATTCCAACATTTAAGCATGCCACACATGTATGAAGTTTTCAAAATTTTTCAATTTTATAACAAACAATCTAAAATTATTGTTATACAGTTATACAGCATATTATCAAGAGATTAACAAAATAACAACAAAATGTTTGCCAGAAAATCTTAGTTCAAAGTTTGATGACCATTGATTTCTTGACATCTGGGAATTTTTTTCAGTGTTCAGAGACTACTTAAAACAGTATCTACTTAAACCATTCATCTTTAGTAACAATTTTATTTTATTTGTGGTCTAGTGCAACTACTCTTTCTGCTAAATTTATCAAACTGTCATTAATAAAACTCAATCTAGAAACAATCTACCAAATTACCTCAAAGTCACTATCTTGCTTCCACAAATTAGGTTCATTTTTCAGCAAGTCTGCTGCATACCAAGGATTTCAAAGAACTTCATAGTGTTTTTGGGTAACCAAGTTCACACAGTGTGATGATGCAAAGTTATTTTCCTTAATCTGTAGTTGTTTAAGATAATTTTAAACAGCAACAATTTTTTTTCATTGCCAGAACCAGTTTGAACTTGTTAGCTGCACATTTCAGCCATCAAAAAAACTAGGGTGACTCTCCTGCAAGAATGACTTCCAATAAGTGATGTCAACATGCAAGATATAGTAATGCATTGCAACCTTTTGATCAATTAGAGCAGCTGGATTGGCTCGAACTTCAGAGTTACTTTCAGTGGTGTCAAAAGAAAGTATTGTCATATTTTTAACTTTGTGCTAAATTGGTTGCAGTTTTAAATTGGTTGCAGCGACCACCATATATGCAATTACTTCTCCTGTACCATTAGGGAGTTTAGGCACATTCAAAACCTTTAACACATCAACTGGAAACAAGGATAGGCAAGCAGTCTTTTTTTCAAGAGAGCAATTTTCTGTTCCAATATAGAAAAAGTGGAACACCTTAAATCTCATCACCAAAACTGTTCTTTAACTTTGCTATTGGGTCATCCCTGCATTTTATTCTGCTACACCAGATTAACCAACAATTCAATGCTAAATCATCTGGAGTTTAACAAACAGCAACTGAGTACAAAGTCAAAGTCAAAGTATAGACTGCATTTCGATCACTAACTTTTGTTTTATCAAGAGCCGCTGCAACTTTCGGACTGACAATATTCTTTAAGCAAGGTAATTTAGATTTTGCTGGCATGATGTTATCATTACCAGAGTCAACATTCTTATATCACAACACCCCGCAGATTCCGAATCAAGTGCTTCAACTATTGCACTAATATTTGCAGTGCTTGTAATCTTTTTCATTTTTTATTATTTTTTATGTATTTTCACGCTTAGCTTTGGACATTGTACTGTATCTTCTCAATCTTTTTTTCTCTGCACCTTGATTCCCAACATCTTGTCAACTTGCGCCACGGAACTTGTACCACTACCACCATCTTTTTGGTTTTTTATTAAAAACTCTGACAGCATGTGAAATGTCAAATATTTTTTCAAGGGAGTCAACAAATGGTTTCCCTATAGCTTTATATGTATTTATCTCTTTTTGCTGCTTTCTGCAGATTTTTTCAACCACTGTAAACTTTTTCAAGTCCCCTACCACATGCTGCATTGTGGTAAATGCAACTAAGCTTTTCTCCGAAAATCTGAAACTGTTTCAATGGTAATGCATTCACTCTCACATACAGGTTTGCAATAGATTTTTAGCTGATGAAAAAATACCATATAGTCTTGCTGGTTGTCTTGCCCCATGAATTGAATAATTGGTAAATCCAACTAAATAAATCTCTGTTTCAGATCTAGTTGAAGACTTTGAACATACCATAACCTGCAAATAATGACAAACATTGTAAACAAAATCAAAAAGGGCAACTAGTAAAAATCATGTTATAATGATTATCAGCCTAACTATTTTTCTCGGATCATGGTTGATTAGATTTAGGGTTGGTTCTAGAATGTTATGTTAAAGTTTTCTTTAAATATTTTAAATGTTTATTATTTACATTTCACAATTAAATTATATATATATATATATATATATATATATATATATATATATATATATATATATATATATCAGCGCAAATAACCAAAATAACAGCAAATAACCAAAATAACTGTCAACAGTCAATGACTGCCTGAAATGACTAAAAATGCTATTTTGACCTACCAAAATGAATTCCTGCCAGTCATGGTTGACCGGTTGAAAAAAAATCAGAGATTTAAAAGCAAAATTTGACAAATTATCAGGATGTTATTTGGAAAATGCATATGATAAAATTTCATAAAAACAGTTAAATTTTGAGAAAGTGTTAAATAGTTTTCTTGTTTATGGTATGTTACTTAAATTGCTAGCAGGTCATAAAAGCAAAAAGTTTGAAAGTGAAAAGAAAATAAAACAAATTTTTTCTTTGATTTTTTTATTTTTCAATACTGCCTGGTTATTATCCTTTTAAAAACATCCCATTAAATTTACTTTTCATCAATAACTAAATATTTAAAAATAAATAATTTATTATGAACTTTATATTATTAATACTTCTTTTATACTTTTTTTAATACTAATTTTATATTATTATATAATATATAATTTTATATTATTAATACTACTTAAAATATATTCGAGTATATATTTAATTTATTATTGTTAAAACTTTTATCCAATGATTATTGCATATTAATAGAAACCAGTAATTTTTCTGTTTTAACAACCCTGAACTTATTATTTATTATTTTTGTATTTAAAAAGTTTAGTCAAGAAGAAATATTACTAAGATTTAAACAAAGAAAAAAATTTAAATATTTAAACAAAGAAAAAAATAAAAATTTTGACCATCCAAAAAAAAAAATTGACCGCCAATATCTAGAGTTGGCTGGTCGAATTGACTGCTCGCCTTTGATTCCTTATTTTCCGTGCTGATATATATATATATATATATATATATATATATATATATATATATATATATATATATATATATATATATATATATACACACACACACACCTATCCAAAAATAGTCCTAACCTTAATTTTGAGGACCAAAAAAACGACCAATGGGCCATTAATCTGCAAGGTCCCAGGTATCACCAGATGTAAAAACTAAAATCTAATCTCTATAGCCAAAGGAGAAAAACACATTTAAAGTTTTATAGCACTTTGCGCTACTGTTAGCACTTGGAGCCCCATTGTAAAATCTTTTTTTTTTTTTTTTCACATTTGGGTTATGAAGTTCTTAAAAAATATCAAAAACTCTTTACATATATGTGTTGGCTATAACCTGACAAAAAATCAGCTCTTTAACACTTGTGGTTTGTGTACAGGGACCTAAAGCATATGGTATGGTACTAAAAGCCTCTTTAAAAAGAGACGATGGATGCTTTACGTTTTTATTCTAACTTTATTATCGACTATGGAAGTTTCAAAATTTTATAGAATGAAGCCTTGGCATGTATCTTTCAGGCAAAAAAAATAGAAGCAAGATATCTTTTATTTGTGCAAAGATATAGCTCTTAAAGTAGGAATCTCGCCATTGAAAAAACGGCCAAAATATAGCAGCTTTTTGTGGTTTTTATGCTTTTTAAAGATTCAAAGTTACATCAAATAACTAATTTAGTAACAATATCATGTGATTAGTGGATATGGGATTCTATGGTTGTTAGACTTCACATGTGTGTGTACTTTGTCTGCTAAAAGAGTGCTTTTTTTGTCCAAGTTTGTATATAATATGGGTCAGAAAACACATAGTTAGAGGCATTTTTTCTAATTGTTCTGAATTTAAAACACACAAAAACCTCTTTATATTTTAGTTGTTAAACCCACAGGTTTGCTTTGTTGTTTTTGTTTAAAATGATTGACCAAATAATGGATGTAATAAAAACTTTTTTTCATATTGTAAAAATTACTTTAGAATTGTAAATTCAAAATTAATTGGTAATTTATAAAATAATTTCAAAATTAATGTTAGAATCAAGTTTTTTTTATATAAATCAAATATGTATAACTTTGTTGTGCTTTTTTTCTTGTATTGAAGTATCTCCTAAAATTTTTTATTGCTTTGACCAAGTTTTTTCTACTATTTAAAAATGTGAAAACAAATGTTTCTTATTTTCTGGGAAAAGCCACAACATCAAAGTAATTACATTTGAGCAGTCAACAGCCTAAACAACTAAAAAGATTTTTTACTAACACAAGTTTGTACTAAAGTTATTTTTCAAAGATCAGTTTTTTAACCACTGAAATGCCATATAAAAGAAAAACTCAAGATTGTCAACAACCTGTATGATTCTTTTGTTTTCCAAAATGTGACAGGCATATTTCTGATTTCATCAAGAAAAGAATACTAGGTATTTTTTCTGGAAATTCCATTGATTTTAAGGATGATAGAGTTCCATTGGGTATATGCAATTCCTGCAGAGCAATGGTACAAAAGCATGGCAAACGGGATAGAAACTTGCCGCTTCCCAAGCTACATGACTTTAACAAAGTGATTATAGACCACAGGCCAAAGGATTTTGATTCTTGTAATTGTTTAATTTGCCAGGTTGGCCAACTAAAAAGACATTCTACAAAGCTCCATTTTTCAACCGATCAAGATTTGAAAGAACCATCAAATAGCTTTGATAAACTATGCTCAAACTGTCTCAGTGTAGTCAAAAGAGGAATATCACTTGGTGGCTTGTGAACAATCACATGATTATTCACAAGCCACCAAGTTGGAAAACTTAAAGAAAATGATAGCAACGGATTCTAGAACTGTTAAAAAAATTGCGTCCTCTGTAATAACTCAAATGGTATCCTCTCCACAGGGCACAATTAAGTTGAGCAGAGAAAGTGGTAAAGCTTTAACTATTACTTCAGGTCCCTCCAGAGCTCAGTGCATATCAAGAATTTCTCTAACTACTTTGGACATGGTTCAAGTTCAAATCAATACTGGTCTTTCAAATAAAAAGATGCAAGAACTGGCTGTAACATTAAACAAGACTACAAATTAAAAAATTGTTGAAACAAAAATTAGGGAAAATTTTACAATGGTTGGTCTATTCAAAGTTTCCAAAATCTCACTTACAAGGCCAACAAAAACTGATTATTTGGCGAATGATGTTGGAGAATCTTTCCTTAAGTTCAGCTTGAGTGTTATCAAGTTCAGCCTCAAATGACAAAAGCTTACTGGCTGTAGAACATGGGAAAGAAACAAGTGCCAAGCGTCAGCTACTTGTTGCTGTTACTGAAAATGTTTCAGAAACTTAAAAAAATGTCCAAAAAAAATTAAGTTTATTTGGGAAAATTGATGTGCCTTTCTTTATTGCATGTGACATGAAGTTAGCCAAAATCATTTTTGGCATTCAGTCTCATTCAAGCAAACACCCTTGCTGTTGGTGTGATGTTAAATCTAGGACTTTAAGGAACAGGGAACTCCAAGAAACTTCAGATCCATTACAATGCAATACAAAGCATTCATTGAGAAAGAGAATGGAAAAATGTGCGCAAAGGATTTTCATGTTGTTCATAACCCATTGTTTGACCAAGAAGATGTCAAACAAGTTATTGAGTTTATTCCCCCAATGGAACTTCATTTTCTCCTTGGAATTGTAAATTATCTCTACAAATCAATGCTAAAGATATGCCCTAAAGGCAAAGATTGGCCATTACTTCTCAAATTGAAATTACAACCTTATCATGGTGGAGAGTTTGTTGGGAATGATTGTCATAAGCTTTTGAAGAATATGGATGTTTTGCAAAGATTTGTTGAAAGAGAAAAGGCAGACCATATGCTTGGTTTTGTGAAAACATTCCAACATTTTAAGAGTGTTGTTAGCTTTTGTTTTGGAAGGACATTAAATACTGCATATGTTCAACATATCAAGACTTTAAGAACTCATATCTTCAACTCCCAATTTCAGTCACCCTAAAAGCCCATGCAGTGTTCTACCATGTTCCTTAATTTATTGCTCTAAAGGTTGCATTGGGCACTTTTAGTGAGCAATCAACAAAAGCCTTGCATTCAATCTTCAGTGCTCAATGGGCTTGGTACAAATCACCCTGGTTATGGAGGCCAGTTACTGAAATTGTCTATAACAGCAAGCATCTTTGAATTCGATTTTTTAAATAATTCATTTTTTTTTAAACAGTTAAACAGTGATTTCTAGAGCTTCATTCTAGAAATACTTGATATAACATTTGTTGATAAGAAATATTCTTGTTTGAAATTTTTGTTTATATTATAAACTATATTAATTTATTTATAGTTTCATAAAATATCATAAGTTTACAAAAAATTAATCAGAAGTATATATCTTATTTTGCAAGTACTAAATAAAAAATTCTCAACAATTTGAAGAAAAAGTAATAAACACAACCATAAAGTAACTTTTTTTAAAGGAAATCATTTCTGTGTCTCAGAAATGATTTCCTTTAAAAAAATTATTTTATGGTTCAATCAATGTCTGTATGTATGTGTTATTTCATTAGGAGGTTAAGGTTAAATGGGATTTTCTTTTGTTTGATATCTTGCTAAAACCCATTTCAGTAAAGATATATTTCTTATTTAAATTAAAAAATGTTTGTATTTCCAATATTTAGTCAATCATTTTAAACAAAAACAACAAAGCAAACCTGTGGGTTTAACAACTAAAATATAAAGAGGTTTTTGTGTGTTTTAAATTCAGAACAATTAGAAAAAATGCCTCTAACTATGTGTTTTCTGACCCATATTTTATACAAACTTGGACAAAAAAAGCACTCTTTTAGCAGACAAAGTACACACAAATGTGAAGTCTAACAACAATAGAATCCCATATCAACTGATATTGTTACTAAATTAGATATTGTTACTAAATAGAATCCCATATCAACTGATATTGTTACTAAATAGAATACTGATATTGTTACTAAATAGAATCCCATATCAACTGATATTGTTACTAAATTAGTTATTTGATGTAACTTTGAATCTTTAAAAAGCATAAAAACCACAAAAAGCTGCTATATTTTGGCCGTTTTTTCAATGGCGAGATTCCTACTTTAAGAGCTATATCTTTGCACAAATAAAAGATATCTTGCTTCTATTTTTTTTGCCTGAAAGATACATGCCAAGGCTTCATTCTATAAAATTTTGAAACTTCCATAGTCGATAATAAAGTTAGAATAAAAACGTAAAGCATCCATCGTCTCTTTTTAAAGAGGCTTTTAGTACCATACCATATGCTTTAGGTCCCTGTACACAAACCACAAGTGTTAAAAAGCTGATTTTTTGTCAGGTTATAGCCAACACATATATGTAAAGAGTTTTTGATATTTTTTAAGAACTTCATAACCCAAATGTAAAAAATAAATATAAAATAGATTTTACAATGGGGTTCCAAGTGCTAACAGTAGCGCAAAGTGATATAAAACTTTAAATGTGTTTTCCTCCTTTGGCTATAGAGATTAGATTTTAATTTTTACATCTGGTGATACCTGAGACCTTGCAGATTAATGGCCCATTGGTCGTTTTTTTGGTCCTCAAAATTAAGGTTAGGACTATTTTTGGATAGGTGTGTGTATATATATATATATATAGTTCTATAAATTGTTGCATTTGAAAGTACAGAATGTAAAAAATGATTCTTTTGACAACAAATACGTCACTTTTAATTAATTTTAACTTTCATCCAACATTTCCATGTTGTCATAAAGTTAAAACCATTAATTTAATTGGAATTTAATCACTTTTTGAAAAAACTGCAAAAACGCAAATTTAATTGACCAGAATGTTTTTAATAATATAAACAATGTTTTTATTTTTATTTTTTTAATATGTTTTTTTGTTGCTTTTTTTTACTGTAAATCATGCGCGGAGTGTTGCTGCACCCACTATCTTATAGCCTGCTGCTACAAGGAAGTGTTGCTACATCAACTATCTTATAGCCTGATTGGCAATGGAGCGCTGCTACATGGACTATCTTATAGCCATAACTTGCAAGGGAGTGCTGCTACATGGACTAAGGGTTTGACTGAGGAAGACAGTCTATTAAGTAATTAAAAAAAAATTCCGGTCTTACATTTTAATTTTTTTTTGTGTGTATATATATATATATATTTATATATATATATATATATATATATATATATATATATATATATATATATATATATATATATATATATATATATATATATATAATTAATTAACGATTATATTCATACATGTGAGAATATAATAGATTATGATAATGTTCATACTATGATCATGTTCATACTATGTTCATGTTCATATTCATATTATGATCATGTTCATACTATGATCATGTTCATATTATGATCATGTTCATAGATTATGATTATGTTCATACATGTGAGAATATAATAGATTGTAGTAATAATTATGGTAATAGTATTTCTGATGCAAGATTGTGAAGAAAAAATTCTGATTATAAAATGTGATTGTGTGTAAACAAAACAAAATGGTGGATTTGTTTTAAAATTTGCAATGAATTCTGGGATATATTAGAAAGTTTTAAATAAATATGTAGATAAATGAACATTTATATTTTATCTAAAAATAAAGACAATATTAAAAAGTGAAAAAACATTGTTAAATGCCTCATGCAATAACACTTGGGTTTCATCAAACTTGAACAAATGAGCTTGTTTTCGGTTTGATTGAACTTTATTAAAGCAGTACAACACATAAAACAGCCATAATGCTGATATAATATAGTATACCACAGTAGTTAATATATCTATTTTATCTTTTTTTTTTCTTAATTAAATGAAGAATTATATCATATCCTAGAGAATTCTTACAGAATTGCATTTTTCTGTTACCATGTGGCACCCCTTATGTTGGAATATTGTAAAGAATTTTCTACAGTAGTTTCTATGATCAAAAGAAACATTACTAAGGGTTGTCCCATTCAATATTCAAAATTTTTTGTTTATGGCGATCACCCTAACTTGCACTTCTTGTGATCAATATTGTATCAAACTTGAGAGTGCACTTGATGAGAAAAATAAAATTATTACAGAAAACAATCTTTATCTTCAAAAAGCTGAAAAGTTTTATTTATTACTAAAACTATTATGGAAACAAAGGGGTATGAGAAGGTCAAACCACAGTAATTTCTTTTGATTTTATGCAAAATTTGTTATTACTACATATTCCCACTGTCACTTAGCCACACTGTATTTTACTACAGACAGCTTTCATACTATGCTTTTGGTCTGCATGATCTAAGCAACGATGATGCTTCTTTGTGTTATTATAAAGAAAGTATTAGAAAAAAAGAGACAAAATGGTGTCCCTTTATTTTTGTTTCAATATTTAAAGATATAAAGTAAAATTAGTGCACTTTTCAGGTGGATGTGCAGGACAAAATAAGTATTATGTCATGGTTCATTTCATATACATGATAGTTCACTGCCTTCATTGTTATATACGTCATTCCTATCAGAGGACATTCTTTTTTGCCGAACAACCAAGACTACACTATTTTTGAGAAGAGGAAGAAACAAGCTGAAACATCAAGTGATTGGGATTTTATTATGAGCAGGTGTAGACAGTTTTGCAAGCATGTAGTTGGACATCAAAAAAGCAATAGAATCATTATTTTAAAATTTTCAAAAGCAGACACAGGTAAAAAAATTAAAGACAAAATAACCAACAAATATTATTGTTTGTGAGAGATAATTATTCTAGTTCTTGTCAGTCTTGCATAATCAGAAATAAGAAAAGTAAACAAAACTTGGCATTAAGCCTTCTAAACAAAAGCCTATTACAATAACATTGTGATAACTAAAAATCTGGACAAAATTTGTGTAAATATAAAAATACAAAGGAAAAATTTTATATAATTGCAATCACTTCTATTTTGTTGCAAATTTAATTCTTTAAATATTAATAAAGTAATAGTATTATTAAAAAATAATTTATTTAGGAATAATTAAAAATGAAAAGAAAAGCTTATAAAGAAGACTCCCTTAGAAAACAAGTGTTCGCATTTTTAGATTTGCATCCGGATGTCAACAAAAACTTTATTATAAATCATTTTCGAATGGAGAACATACCAAAATCTATTATTTATAACTTACTTAAAAGAAAGGGGAACAATATAGGACCAAAAAGAAAAATTGGAAGTGGTCGCAAAGCAATTAAGATGCCTGCAAAAGAGATAAAGCACCTTAAAAAATTGATTGATCAAAAGGATGATATTTCGCAGTGTGGTCTTGCAAAACGATTTCATGTATCACAACTGTACATATGCAAAATTATTCATCAAAAAACTAGCATTTGTTATCGTAAAAAAACTAAAACACCAAAAAGAACACTGGCTCAAAAAGCAGCTGTTCGTTTAAAATGCTGCAGGTTGGTTTCGATTTTTCGGAAAAAAATTGTTATTATTGATTATGAATCATATTTTTATTTGAGCAACACTAATATTTCTGGAAATGCTGGATTTTACTCTTTTGACATAAATGCAGCATTAAACGATGTAAGGTTAAAAAGGAAAGACAAATTTGAGCCATAATTACTTGTTTGGATTGCATTCTCTGCAAAAGAATCTCTCAGCAGTACATTGCTACGTCAGGCCAAGCAGTCAATGAAGATGTGTATATTTCAAAATGTCTTGTTAGATTGGAGAAATTCATTGAAAAACATCATAAAAATGACAATATTGTTTTTTGGCCTGATCTAGGTTCATCGCATTATTCACGTAAAGTACAAAAGTATCTTAAAGCAAAAAATATTGAATTTGTACCAAAAGAGCATAATCCTGCTAATGTGCCAGAATTATGTCCAATTGAAGATTTTTGGTCTGAACTTAAAAAATTAGTGTACAACAAATTATGTTTACAACGCATTTTTGCACCTTTTCTAAAAGAGAAAGGGCTTTATTGGAAAATTTGCCTAAGATATGGCAACAGTATTCCATACAAGGACGGATTTGAGATTTATAGAGATAAAGAATGGAATCCGGAGTAAGAAAGTGGTGAGCATGATAAAGAGATGCAACCTTAGCAGATGCTAATTTTGCAATCAATTTGATATATATTTTCTAAGAAAGATCGGAAGTAAGAGTTAATCCTAGATGATAAAGGGTAGATGACTCATCGATAACATTACCGTTCATAAATATAGAAAGATCTACATTACTGCAATAATGATTGGCTGAAAAAAATTGGGTTTTATCTGACTTCAAGTTCATCAGCCACTGTGAGCCCCATGCAATAGCAAAAGTGAGTTCCTTTTCAAGCTCAAATGCTCCCTCCAAGCAATAAGAGAGTGATGGCTTCTTATCAAGACAAGAATAAATGGTGCTATCATCAGCGAACAATGCCACCTTAGAATATCTGGAAGATTGTTAATGTAAATTACAAAAGGTACAGGGCCAAGGATAGAACCTTGAGGAACCTCTGAAGTTACAGGATATGAAGACGAGTGCTGTCCATCGAGGACAACTTTTATACTGCGATTGAAAAGGAAGGATTCAATAATATTAAAGATGTTGCCTGATACACTGTAAGAAAAAAGCTTATAGAGAAGACCAGCATGCCAAATTTTATCAAAAGCTTTAGAAATGGCAAGAGTGATAGTATTGACTTCTCCTTATAATGGGATAGTAGTTAGACGAGCCTAATGGGTTAGTAGTTAGACGAGCCTAATGGGATGGTAGTTAGACGAGCCAGATCGCTCACCAGAATTTTTAAAAATAGGTATAACAAATGCTGCTTTCCAGGAGGCTGGCAAAAAAAGTCTCTGATAAGCATAGTTTTGAATAAATAGTTTTGAAAGTAAACTGCCGAAATTGCAGTGGAAATTGCAGCAGCACAACGAGAGGAAAACCATGGAGAAGAGTGATGCTTGACTTGGAATCATCAAGAGGGAATAAAAGATTTTATGCTAGCCTGAATCCAAGAAGTTATGTAAGAAGCACATTTGTCAGCAGGAAGACAAAAGTTTTCTTTAAGGTAGTTGTAAGAGGTACAATGATAGGGAGATTCTGATGATGTAGAAGAATGAGATAATAGTTTTAGAGAGATAAAACCATGATCAGAAGCACCTAAGGGTGAATGTGGACAAAATAAGCACTGACTAGGATCAGAAACAAGACATAAGTCGAGTAGAGAAGGTAAATGATTCAGATTGTTAGGAAAACAATTTGGAAAGTTGACTATTTGAGTTAGAGATTGAGAATGGCAAAAGTTATGGGCCTTAATATCTGCAGTGTCACTGAGACTTGAGCTAAGGCATTCAGAGTGATGAGCATTCAAGTCACCAACAATAACAATATAGGCTGATGAATAAAAAGAGAGGAATTGGTCAATTTGATTAGAAATAACATCGTTTCCCAACAAATAGGTGAATTCTTACGATTGTAAATGCCCAGGCCAAGCATGTGACTATTGGAGTCTTTACGAATTAAAGGAAAATAACCATCAACACTAAGATCACAAGATGAGACAGCTGAACTCAAAAGTCTCACAAAGAGCAAGTAGGTCTAGTGAACTTTGCAAGAGATAAGACTCAACAGAAGAAAAGTTACTTCGAAGACCACAAATATTAGTAAATGATAGGTTTAGAGAACTTGGTGATGATGATGGTTTTTGGTACTTTATTCATTTTTAAATTTGTTTTGCCTCATTAGTATTAATAAACCCTAAGCCATAACAAAGGGCTCTAAATGTGACCTTGACAATGTACACCAAAAGTACAAAAAGGGACACCATCCATGTACAACATGGCACTGTTTGTACTCTGATATTTTACAGCTGTTGATGGAATCAGCCTCTCTGAAAGTTACCACAGAGTTCGTGAAACCTGACTACCAGCCGGCCTCAGAACCATAAAACTGAGTTTTAGAGCTGTACCCTCATTAGGAGATAATAGAAAGAGCTGCCTAGTTATGAAAACAGTGACACAAGCAAAACCCATGCATTGAGTTAAGATCTAGCATTCAACATTCTAAAGTTTAAACAATGTATTATAAATACATCTGCGCCAGCCTAATAGATGAAGAAGGGGTGCAAGGCTGGTCAACAAATAAAATCTGTTTAAGTCTTAAGTGTTTACCAAGGAGGCCTTCTACAAGACAGTAGCTGGATGCGTTTAACATCTGCCCAAGATGAGTAATTTTATCGAAACACTATCTCCAGCCTTTACTCATAAAGACCCCTAAGGCAGGAGGTGTTTTAAGTTGGAGTTGGCATCTCCTAGCTTTTGCATAAAAAAGCGGATCCTACAAGACAGCAGGACATGAAGCAGATTGTAAGTTTGAGGACCATGATTTTTATTGTTTTTTCTCAAATCAATAAACAACCATCTGTTTATTGATTTGAGATAAAGTGCAACCAGATGTTTTAGAATTCCAAAATCAAATTAAAAAACATGTCAAAACAAAACTGTATATTCTATCAAAGCAACTTTAAGTAATCATGCAGAGAAATTTATATATGTTATTTCTATTATTTTTAGAACAATAAAATTGGTATAATTTATTTTTAATCAAATTTTATCTATATAAATATTTTATAAACAAAGAATGGTAAATATTTGTCACATAATCTAAGGCAATTGAATCACACATAGAACATAGAAATGTAAATTTTTGTTTAAAAAATAAACTTTAATCTCTCTGTAAATAAATTTTACAGGTATTTTACATTTTGTAACTAATATTTAATATATTGGTAAGATTTTTTAGAAAGTTTTATGATTTCACTATGTATCATAGGCCCATACCAAATATTTAAATGAATGTCACACACATAGTTAAATACTTGTCTGGTTTACAAAGTTATTTTTATGGGAACAAACCTTTGTGAGCAGTTCAAAGAAATATATATTCTTTCAACTTTTTTTGAATTTATTTCAATGGAAAATAACTGACATTAAATAGTTTTATCTTGATACAAGTTTTTAGAAAACCATTTTACAATATATTTACAAATTAATTGTTCATTAACATAAGAAAAATATAAAACAACAATTATATATAATGAAACATTTAAGAAGCCTGAAATATGATGAAGACTTTATTCTTTTAATTGTTAAAGATAATTATAACAAAATGTAAATTTTTTTCCAGCTTCTAAGTATAAAAATAAAATAAAAACATAAGCACTTCAATTGCAATCCTTGCAAAATTCAATATAACTCCCTAAAGTATGTCTGATATGTTCCTTCAAATTAGTTTTTACTAAAACAAAAAAAAGGTATTAAAGATGATATCACTAATATACTCTTACATGCGATGTTTCAAAAACTTCTTCTAAGTGAATTATGTGTGGGTGATTAACCATTTTCATTATCAAAACTTCTCTTTCTAACAACTTTACACCAACACTTCCAGCCTAAAAGCAATTTTAAAAAGAATGCTATTTTAACCTCAGTTAAAGCAGTTTAAAAATTTCGTTTTTTAACTTTTTAAATTTAAATTTTCAATTTTGGAGCAGGTTTCTTTTAAGGGTTTTTTATATTTTATTATTAAATTGAAAAAAAAAATCTTTTTCAGCAATATGCTACATCATATCAAAGATTATTATTGATAATAACTATTAACTTAACTATCAATTTTTATTAATGAATCATGAACATTGGATTCATTTTAATGAACCATGAGCATTGGATTCATTTTAATGAATTATGAACATTGGATTCATTTGAATGAATCATGAACATTGGATTCATTTTAATGAATCATGAAAATTGCAAATATAAATGTTTTACATTTACCAGATGTTTTTAAGAGATTAAATAATTCAATCAATAATTCAATAAAACAAATTCATAGGTGATTCAAAAACAGTGTACATTATTCTTTCAATGGAAGGTATTTTCAAATAATTGTCTATCACTTTCTAATCTAAGCCTTAAAAAATATTTCTTGCTTATATAAAAGATTTTTTTTATGCATTTCGTTATGCGGTAGTAGGTCATTGTTTTATTTTAAATATGTTTATTATTGCCTGAACCTTTATTCTTTGTGTTAGGTTAACAGTTAATAACAAATCCAAACAACCATTAGTTAACCACAATTTAATCTGTATTACTAAAAATTCTCCAACTAATATACCAGATACTATGTTACATATAACTTAATGTTTATTATACTCAATATTCTATACAATTCTTTTTAATATCTCTTCTTCTTCTATATCTTCTTCTCAACGTCAAACAACTCTACATCGAACTGATGAGCGACTCTACGAACGTACAACCAACCCTATTTCATCTTCGAATTGACTGTTAGACACTTCACGTCTCAGTGCTTTGTTTAACTATCGAATACACTTGATCGGTTGTTATCTTTGTAACATTACTTATGGCAAAGGAAAAAGTCCATCCTTGGACTCAGATACAGCATCAAAACAGTAGGAATGCTGAAAAGTCTTTTAAAGTACTTTAAAAAAATCAAGTACAGTTTTGAACAAACAGCAAAACAACAAAATCAGTAAATTAATGTTTCATATAAACAGCGAAACAGCAAAATTGCAAATAGCAGTAACATTAGGTAAAAGAAAAATCGCAAAACATAAAAATTTATCATTGCTAAACAGCATCACAAAGTTCATTATTATAAAACATCTTAAAGCATCGTTGCTAAACAGCATCACCAAGTTCATCATTATAAAACATCATTGTAAAAATTCATATAAATTTATTATTCTTAAAATAGTTTCATAAAATTCATTATTGCAAGGCAGCATCATTAAACTCATTATTGTAAAACAATTTTATTAAAAATCATCATTGAAAATCACCATTGTACAACATTGTTGCCAAACAACATCATAAAATTTTATAATTGTAAAATATCACAGAAATTATACTAGAGTATTCAATCAACCTGTAGAAAATTTATGGTGGTTGGAGGTGTTTTACATTTCCATCCAGGAATCATAATACCTGCGATTACCATCCAAATGTTTCATTTTTATTTTTCTTTACCTGTTGGGCATTTACAGTTACATGGAGCGTATTTTTACTTTAGGGGACATTGATGTGGACTGGTCCTGATGTGGTTTAGCCATGGCATCGTCAATCATTGTTTTTCTAAATGGTAGGGCATAATTTATATTCCGCTTGTTTAAAATAAGATAAACTACAGTCCTATACTGCTGCCCACAGTATGGATCCACTTATACCACCAATAAACTTTTGAAAAAAGGAACCTGCGCCTTGCCTTCTCCAGCATCTTTTACGGCTCCTCCTGCAGCTGTTAATACTGACGAGGAAGCACCACTAATTAATCATACTAACTTTTCATCTAGGTCTGAGACACCACTTAATGAGTCTTTAATGGCTCCTCCAATTGCTTTTACAATTTGACTTCCTCCACTCGCCGTTGCTTGTAGAGCATTTTCAAGAGTAGTGTCAATACCGGTTAGGATATCACCTCTATTAGTGTCACTAATGGTGTTAAGTGTTTGTAGTTGATAAATCCCTATAGGCTCTACTCTTGTTCAATCAAAAACTTTGCCAACATATATAAACCTGTCGTAACCGTTGGTAGGAGGATCACACTTAATATAAGAATAGGTAACACTATCTTTTTACATTGACAAATGGCTATGACAATCAATTTTTCGGTTGCCTTTTATTTTTTTGTTTATTTGCTTCAACCATTGTTATTGCTGAGACTAGTAAATTTTTATTTGTTCCAGTGTCTTCATATGACACTTGTTTCTGACTATTATTTTCTGTTTAAACTACTTTCTCTGGTGCAAATTTGACAGTCATCATTTAGAACTTGTTGACAGATGGGACGCAGCAGAACAGGTTGAGGAGGTACATCTAATAGTTTTGGTGATTGATTGTTAACATTTTTCAAGATGGGTGTGAACAATACTATCAACGTAGGATCTCTGCGGTAAGGGGAAGCTAATTGTTGGAGATTTATGGCTTTGTTTTTCAATACACGCCTCAATATTGGACTTTTTACAATTAATTGTAGTCATAAACTTATTGTGAATTGTCTCATTTCTCATTGGGACACTGAAATTATTGTCGAATTTAACCAGGTGTCGCCCACAATCAAGTGCAACCTTAAATTGGCACTTAAAATCGTAACCGAGAATTAGGGGTTGTGTTATATTTTTACCAATCATAACTTTGTGTATGAACGTAGAGTCCCATTAGCTGTTTTTAGTCTGCCATAATAGGGTGAAGGTTTTGGAACTCTATCCTTTATACACTCGTAAACAGACGCATCTATTACACTACCCTTTGCTTCTGTATTCATCAGAATAAGAACGGGTTTACCATAAATTTGCCCGCAGATTTTAGAGCACAAGTCTTCTTCATCATTATGAAATTCTATAGTGTTTGTGTATCTTTGAGGAATTCGGTTATCTGAATTGTTATTTCTTGATGTATGGTCTTGATAACAATCCTTAGGGAAAACAGTATTACTAAATTCAGACGAGTTTTGAGTATTATGGTTTCGTCGGTTATGTTGCAGCGATATAGGTCGATAGTCAATTTTTCTTGGTAACGGGGAAACTTGTTCGGGGCATGATCTTTGGGCGTGCCCTACCCTTAAGCGTCGATTGCATATAACTTGTCCATCGCTGGTACATAAATTACAACCGGCTGGATGAAATCTTTTGTGTTGGGTACAACGGTGATTATTTTGCTTTAAAAAGTCTATTTCGGTTTGTAGTCTGACAATACGCTGATTCAAGTTAGGTGCTTGCAATAGGTAGAAGCTTTAACTGGTTGTTTATGGGGATTCAGTAATACATAGCTTCCAACTTAATTTCTAATCGAGAGATAGCTGAATTTGATGCAATTGAGTCTTTTAGCTTAGCAAAGCAACTGCGGCTTGATAATCAGACGGTTGCTTTAATTTAAGAGCATCCCGTAGGTGGGGCTTTAGTCCTTTAATAAATAGGCTCAACTTTGTCTTGTCATCGATACCTAACTGCTGACTAAGTTTATCAAGTGTGTTGATGTAGGAGGTAAGATCAATATCTTGCGATAAGCTGAACAGTTCCATTTTCCGGTTTCATGCAATATTTGCATTGTCATAATGTTGTCAGAATTGCTCTTGAAGTTCGTGATAACCACTCCTAGTAAGCACAGAAAATGTCTCATAATAGACTAGAACGCTGTCTTCTAAGAAAAGTGGAAACACTAGTAATATCCTTTTATCTGTCCATTGATTATGAAGCGCAATACGACGAAAGCTGGTTAACCATTTAGTAATGTCTTCTACTTCTGTACCCTTAAAAACTTTCGGATGTAGTTCTTGACTCGGCTTTAACGCCAAACATTCTAAAATTTGCTCAAGCGAAATATTGTTCTTCACTTCAGGATTCGTTGAGGAACGACTGATTTTGGTTTTAAATAGGTTGGTGTCTGACAGGTCTAAGGAGTCAGTAGAATAGGAGGAGTTGTTTAGAGAAGTATCAGGATTACTGGCGTTATGGACACAATGATTAGGTTCAGTATACGGGCATGTTTTACTCGATTAAAAACAGCTCATACATAAATCACAAAGTTAATAAAGTCAATATAGCTACGGTTCCGTTGAAGTAATCAGGCGTGAGTAAAATAACAAAATAAACAAAAGTTAATCTTTACTTATGCAGGTAAATTGATCGGCCAAAACAGAGATATAATCCAATTGTGATCCAGACAGTGCCTTTGAAATGTTATGCAGTAGTAGGTTACTGTTTTATTTTAAATATATTTATCATATATACCAGATACTATTTTACATGTAACTTAATGTTTAATACACTTAATATTCTACACAATTCTTTTTAATATCTCTTCTTCTTCTATATCTTCTTCTCAATGTCAAACGACTCTACCTTGAACTAACGAGTGAGTCTACGAACGAACGACCAACCCTATTTCATCTTCCTCTTTTCTATTAACATCATTTCAGATTGATTGAACGCGTTTCGGTCCAGTTGTTTTTAATCAATTTCAACTGTTAGACACTTCATGTTTCAGTGCTTTGTTTAACTACCGATTACGCTTGACCGGTTGTTACCTTCGTAACATAATCAAAGATATTAGTTGGCTAGTATATATTTATATATACAAGCCTTGATTGATTCATGAGCAATGGATTCTAAATGTCTTATATATAGCAGATATTTTTTGTATATACAAGCTTTGGCTGTAAAAATGTACTAAAGCTCATGTTTGCACCAACACTCCCTTAAGTATATAAGAAATTTTTTAATTATGTAAAATCTTTTTTTTTAATTTTTATTTTTTATTATTAGGTTACCATTTTGCTTTCACCAACAAATATTAAATAAATTAAAACAGAGGATTCTGGGATAGATATGCGGACAATCAACTAAAAAATATATCAACAGCAATTTAAGTTCCTCACTTTTCAATAAACTCTCAATAATTTTTCAAATTCTTGTTTAGTGTTTGTGAATTTTTAAGAGCTGATTACAATAAGTAATTTTCATTGCAATCAATTGAAGTTTGACATTAGACTGAAAAATTTACTCAAAATGATTTTATCTTTTTAAATTTACTTTTCATTGTATTAGTACTGGTATATAGATTACACATGGAATCATTATATAACACATAGAAAAAAAAGATAAAAAATTGTAATTTGTGAAAAATATTTAAAAAATCAACAGCTAAATTCGTAAGAGACAAAATTTCAACTTTACAAAGATATTCAAGCACACAAGCATTGTTGAAAGTTTATCAAATATGAAGCAACAAAAACTAATTGTAATGCTAGTGCCAATAAATAAAACAATAAATAAGGCATTAATCGAATAATCCAAACTTTTGATTGAATCTTGTATTTTCATTTAAATCTAAATCCATACGCTCATTGAATCATTCAAAATAGACTTGTGCTTTTTACAATTCTTTTTGATTGCATGATTTCTTCTTTTGTAAACTTTTCACACACCTTTAAAATAGTGCAATATAAATAGTTGCTTGTTTCTGTAAAAGTCTTGAAATATAAACTCGTTTATAAACAGAAAAGAATCTCTAAAAATAATATATTCCATAATTCTACACTTCTAAAATATAGCCACATCTTTAATGCTACACTGACATAACAATTTGATACATGCTTATGCTTTTGTACAGATAACTTTAAAGACTCCTTGAGCTGAAGTATGAAAGTTGGTAGGTAGCTGGTTCAAGAATGTCATAAAAGTAGAAAATTGAGATTTAAAATTTCATTAAAACAATAAAATCATATTTTACATGTTCCATAAAGGATAAATGATATAGAAAATTGACTATAAAAACACGGCTATTTCCAGCATTAAAATCAACAATGCTGCATTCTGTTTTTAGATAATAAAGAGTTTACTAACTTCTTTGTCACTACGATTATACATATTATTTGCATCTATGTTAATATTATTTTCATTTTTTTCAACAAGAAAATCCACAAGTTGTAAACTATTTGTTTAAATATATAACTTAGCAAGCTTTCTTTTTTTTTTATGGCCTTTTTTCAAGTTTGTCATCAAATCTTTGGTTCTTCTTATTAACGTAAACCTTGAGAAAATTACACCAGTTACATTTTGTAACGTTTATCCACATTTCGATATCAGCAAGCTTTCAATCTCAGCTTTACAAAAAATTTATTAAATCTATTTTTAGAACGCAATGGTACCCAATTGTGAGTTTTGGCAGAAATAAAATATACTTTTAAACTTGATAAATACAAAACTATAAATAAAGATTTCTTTTTAAGGTTGTTTTATTCTGAGAGGTTTCGTTACAAATAACAGTTTTGGATTTTACTTGCTGCCCTCTGGCAAAGTTTTTATAACAACCTCTGACAATTTTATAAATTTTCTTGCAAAGTGCACAGAAAATAATAAAAAATCAAGTTTAAAAATAAATTATTGCAATGAAATGTTTAATTTGTATAAAACATAAAAAATAATAATTCATTTACACAAATTTTTAATTTACCTATTTTTTAAATTTATAGTTATAAAATATATTTAATATTTGCAATTGCAAAAAATATAACATGTGAAATTACTCAGTTGCTGGGTCCTAATTTACTTACAGCAAACAACTAACCTTCACCCTCTTCCTCCTAAAAGCCAGAAATGATTGAAGAGAACAATCATTATCAACCAAAAGATTGCACTTAAAACACCTTTTCGGTTATATCTTGCGTGTATAAATAATATTAGGAAAACAAATTATTTGTAATTAAACTTTGTATAAACATGATTTATTGTAAACCAATTGATCTTGTCAAAAATACTTTGAATTAAATTTAAAAATCTTTGATGATCGTTTACAAGAAAACATTTAAATAGTAAGTGATTGAGGCCCAGGCCTTGGCCGCAACTAAAAATGAGACTTTTTAAAAACCTAGCCCCGGCTGTTGCCCTGGCAAAGTTATAAGATTTAACAGGGGTTGATAAAAATTTATAATACTTGATATATTATAAATTTATGCATACAGTTACTATTATCTAAATACTGGCGGGTTGGGGGGAGATAGTGTTGTCCAAAAATGTAAAAGAGAAGAAGGGAGTTAAGACAGCTTTTGTTCTTTATTTCTCTTTAAACTTAATTTTATTAAAGCATTGAATTTTACAAGTTTAAAAAATTAAAATCATGTTATGTAACAAAGATATATTGAATTATCTCAAAAAAAACTAAGCATTTTTTTTTTGTTTCCAATGTTTCAAAAAAACTATGCATTGGGGAAGGGAGGGAGGGTTGATTTTGTAAAAAAAATAATGCATAAATATGCAGAGGTGGGGGGAAAATGTTACTGAATGCAGACAAGTTAGTACAAGAGGTAAGGGGGTTCTAAATTAGTTGTTTTACTTACACACACACCCTCCCCAAGGTTGCGAGCAACCACTTTCAAGTTATGAAGCGGCTGCATATTATTCTGAAGAAGATAAACCAGATAAAATCAGTGATGACTGTGATTTCAGGGAATGATTTGCTAATTAAAAAGAACTTGATGACATAGTACGAGATTTAGGTCACTAAATCATGATTATTCACTAAATAAACTAAAACTCTAAAATCACATTTGAAAGAATAGAATTTATTAGATCCAAAATAAATATAAAGAACGCAGATTACTCAAAGATCTAATAAATATTAAAAATAAATATAAAGAACACAGATTACTCAGGTCTTCTCACAGAGAAACCGCTAATTACTTGTGGATAAAAAAACAAATAAAAAATAAATAAAAAAGAATATACATTAAATATATACAGCGGTGGCCAAAAATTAAAGACCACTCATTTTTTAGTTGGTTTCTTTAAATTAAAATTAATCTTAATTATAAAATTAAAAATTAAATTTTTAAAATTCTAAAATTAAATCTTTAAATTAAAATTAAGAAGATTCTAATTGACATATTAAATTTTTTTTTTTTAATATCTTGTTAATTAAAACATACGGATAAAAGTGGTATAATTTTTTTAATCTAATTCTAATTAAATAGTGTTTAACTTATTAAAAAACTGATGAGTACTTATAAATCTTCTTTAAATAAATTGGACAAAATTTAACGACCACTTTTAAATCTTTAATTTGCACTTATTAAAAATAATAATCCATTATTTTTTTTAACTGTCTTAATTGCTTATTACGTTGGCTATAAAGTAAAATGTCGAAACCTGAGTTTCGATATCAAATAAACATTTATTTTTTGAATTGCAATAAGGATATAAAAATATTGCAAAAATGCGTGCAAAGATCGAAGAAAAAGACAGATACGCGGCTCTTGTATTAAAAGAAGAAGGTTATAGCATCAGACAAATAGCAGAAAAGCTCAGAAGGTCTCACTCTTGCATTATTAACATAATTCAATGATACAAAGAGACCCGGTCAATTAATGATTGTCATAGGACTGGACGCAATAAAATTTCAAATGACCGCGATGTTCGCTCGTTAGTGAGATTAATGAAAGAAAACAGACAAGCATCATCTACAGACTTGTCTATGAAATGGACACTGTCAAATGGTCTGAAAGCAAGCCCTAGAACTGTGCAAAGGGTCCTCTACAATTTAAATTATTTATGGCGTGCTGCTGCAAAAAAACCACGCCTAAATAAAAAACAAAAATTTGCCAGGAAAGAGTGGTGCAAACTACATAAAAACTGGTCAACAGATCAGTGGAGCCGTGTGGTATTTAGTGAAGAAATGAACGTTGAGGTAGACAACAGAAAAGGTTGTGTAATGTTGTGTAGACTTCCAAGCGAACGGTTCGATGAATCATGCATTTTGAAACGAACAAAACAAGGCACTGGTTCAATAGGCATTTGGGCCTGTATGAGTGCCTGTGGAGTTGGTGTTTTCCATTTATTCGATGGTAGACTCAACAAAAAAAGGTACATCGAAATTTTGGAAAACTCGCTTATTCCTAGCATTAATTTATGGCAGTTGCAAGATGGATTCATTTTCCAGCAAGATAATGCGCCGTTTCATAAAGCGCATGTTGTTAGCGATTGGTTCAGTTCTAATAAAATTCAAGTGCTTCCATGGCCTGCCAATAATCCAATAGAGAATTTATGGTCGTGGCTTGATCACAAGCTTGGTAAAGAACAACTTTACAATTTAAAAGATTTGAAATCTTCTTCTCTCATCATTTAAAAAATGTGCCTGATAAAGTAATCAAAAATTTAACGAATTCAATGTAAGAACGAGTACAAGAGTGCTTGAAAACAAATGGAGGAACAACACGTTTCTAAATTATTTTTTTATTGCTTTTTGAAATATTTTTGAAACTGGTCTTAAAATTTAACTAGTCAGTTTTTTAATTTTTTAACATTATTTTGTAAAAAAATTATAAATTCTTTTATAATAAATATAAAATACAATAAAAATTCTTTCTAAAAATGTTTTTCTTTTTTTGATACCTTTTTCCAAAATAAAATTATACTAAGGTTAAAAATAAATTTTGAAAAGAAAATGAGTGGTCTTTAATTTTTGGCCACCGCTGTACATATACTAATATAGATAAGGGATTTTTAAAAAATTTTAAAATTTAAAAGTAGATTAGTATATTATCAGTTGAAATGAGTTTTTTAAGATTTTGTTTAAAAGAATCAAAATTACATTCTTGAGAAAAATCTTTAGAAGTATTTAGAACTATACTATTCCATAAAAATGGTCCACGAAATGAAATAAAAAATTTTCCAAAATTAGTTTGAGAAAATGGTTGTCGAATTAAATTACCGTTCCTTAAAATTTATTTATTTCTATCTCTTTGTAAATACAAGTTACGAAAAAGAAACGGGTGATAGGTGGGTTTTGCATTTATACATAAAACAAAGAATATTAAAAACATTTAACTCATATATATTGAGTGCTTTCATATCATATAAAAGAGGCTTGGCGTGAGCAAAACGGTCCTTAAAATTTATAAGGCATGCTCCATATTTCTGCTGCTGATAGAGAGGTTTAAGTTTACATTTATAAGTGCTACCCCAAGCAATGTTTGCATAATTAATATGGCAATGAATTAGCAAATAATATAACTGAATTAAGGTATGTTTATCTAGAAAGTTTCTTATTTTGTATAAAATGCCTATACTCTTTGAAATTTTATTGCACAAGTTAGCAATGTGGCTTTTCCAATTAGGATTTTCATCGATATATACACCTAAAAATCTTGTCACTAGAACTCTTTAACAATTATGTTATCGATAAAAAGAAAGGGTAAGTTGCTAGGCAGCTGGTGCTTTTTACCATAAGGATGAAAAAGAATCCATTTAGTTTTATCAATATTCAATGATAGTTTGTTTAATTTAAACCATTCAGAAATTTTGGCTAGTTCAATGTTCATGTTGCTAAAAAGTGTAAAAATATTTTTATGAGAAAGAAATAAGTTAGAATCATCAGCAAACATAATTGTCATTAGGTTAGAAGCTTTTGGTATTATATGAAATATTTAACAAACTAGATGATACGTTTTCATCTGCATAAACATATTGTTTTTGATTATTTAGGTAACTTTTAAGCCAAATTAATATATTTCCAGTAATTCCGTACCACTCCAACTTTTTAAAAAGAATTTTGTGATCAATAGTATCAAAAGCTTTTGGCAAGTCAATGAAAACACCTAAAGTAAATTGAGAATTTTCAAATGAGTCAGATATATTTCTTGTAAATCGTAAAATGGCATGTTCAGTGGAATTGTTTTTTTGGAATCCATATTGATTGCTGTATAATAAATTGTTTATAGTAAGATGATTATAAATTTTATCGTACAAAATTCTTTCTAAAACTTTAGAGAATACAATAAGTAGTGAAATTGGACAATAGTTACTTATATTCTCAACGTCACCACCTTTTACTATTAGTATGACTTCATATCCCAACAGCGTCTACATTGATCATACTTGTCCACAAAGTGGTAGAGCAGTTGATGTAGCAAAGAAAATCATTTTAGTTTTAAATGACAGAAACTCTCTTGAGACTTTACAAAGTGTTGTTTGTGATGATACCAATGCAAAGATGGGGTAGAAAAATGGTATCATTTATTTACTTAAAACTTGTATTGACCTCTTTAATGTTGTATTTGTTTGCTTCATTTTTTAATCATCCTGATACAATAGCAATCACCCAGAAAGTATTGCAAGGAAACTATTTTGCTCATTATGAAAGTGTTTTGTTGTCAGCCATCACAAATGAAGGCAAGGAAAAAGCAGTCAGTTTAACTAAGAAAATTATTGCATGCAAAAGAGAAAAGAATACTGAAAGTGTACGCGTTTTCTCTCTATGATTGATTTTGACCGATTTCCATGCTCTCATATTTGGAAATAATAGACTGGTTAAATGTTAACATCTCTTCTGCTCTAATTTTATCTGACACAAAAAATGAAGATCAAAGTTACAAACAGCACTTTTCAAGTTTCTGATATTCCATGCTAATCTAAAAATGTTAATATATGTGTATATATATATATATATATATATATATATATATATATATATATATATATATATATATATATATATATATATATATATATATATATATATATATATATATATTTTAAATTATTCACCTCTCCAAGGCCGAGAAGGCCACTACAGCTGAGGAGGCTACTTTTTATAGTTACAACCCTCTCTTAACTCTATAACTCTGAAACACGAAATTTGACAAACAAGGCTACTGCACAGAGAAACAAGTTGATATATATACATGTATATATAGCAGGCCTTGTTAAGAAGCGTTACGCAGCTCGCATTTTGCTTGCGAAAAGGCGATTTGCCTACGCGCTCAGCAGTTTTGCGCTACGCAAAAACTTATATCTTTTAGAATATTTAAATTATCTTTTGATTATCGTTAACGTGACGTTTATTCAGAAGAAATAAAGTCGTAGGTAAAAGCATTTAACCGCAATTGTAAACTAATAGATTTTTTTGTAAAAGAAACAGTTTGTTTCATTTTTTTTTTTATTAAAAATTAGTTAAAAAAAATAAAGTGTTTAAGTTTTATCTTAAGGAATTAAATATATAAATTCCTTTTAAATACAAAAATTATTTTTAGTCATAATAGTTTAAAAAATACACGATTTATTTTGATGTACAAATTTTATTAATAACATATTTTGTTTATTGTTAATTCAATAACGTAAAGTTTTAATGACGTTCATTTAATTTATGAAAATAAATTATGATCACGAATATGTTATCGGTAACTGATAAATAAAAAAAAAACTCTATTGTTTAAAAACATTATTAAAAAGAGTTCACAAATTAAATAAGAAAAAATTTATTAACAATTGATAAAATAACCAAAAACCAAATGTAAAATCATAAGAAAATAAACAAATATTTTACGTTTCATGAAAAAAATATTTTTTTCAAAATAAAATTTAGTATATATTTGAAAAAAATAATAAAAATGATTTTTTTAATAAGAACTTTGATTTTATTTGTAACTTTTGTTATAGTGAGAAAAAAAAACTTTTTGTATGATTTTTAACGCGTTAATAAAATAACTTTAATTACAATGCAGTACTTGTAAAGATGCTAGTGACGCAATATAACTTCTAACGATGCAAAATATATTTGCTGAGTTGAGTTACTTAAAAATTTGTTACGCGTTTTTGCTACGCAGCGAAATCTCGTAACAAGGCCTGATATAGGTGATATATATAAATACATAAATATGAAATGAAGAATAATAAAAGAAAAGGTTTGCTCCATATCAAGCCTTTAGTTGATGTTGCAGTACTCCTTTGCAGCAGCATGCTATAAGAAAGTTGATGCATGTACTGAAGCCCCAAGCAGCAGGCTATTCCAGTGTCATGTCACAGTGCTTATCTAAAAACTAAGGCATCTAATGCCGGTATACCAAAAACCGGTATCCTGGCATACTGGTTTTTTTTCCGATACCGATACCAAGCTCTAAATACCGGTATATACCAGTATTTCAGTTATTTTTCTCATCGGACAAAAAATGTTCAATGAGTCTTTGTGCGTGTTTAGACATGGAGTTTTTTAGAGAGTTATAAGCACAAAAATATCACCCAAGAAAACTTTGATTATAAAAGTGGATTAAAAAAAGACTTTCTTAGATGTAGAAAGCCTTTTTTAATATTTAGTTATCTAAGTATTAAATAAGTTACATTTATATTTTGAAATATCAAACTCTTTTAATAATTAACTAAAATATCTAAGGAAAAATATCACTGAAAAAAACTTAGATTATTGAAATAAAAAAAACTTTTCTTAGAAAGTTTTTTTTAATATTTAGTTACTTGTTTGTATAAACTTTTTTTTAATTGTATATTTTTTGGAGAGAATTTTTTTTTCACTTTGTTTTTTGTAACTTTGTGGTGTTGTGCTACACTTTATTTGTTCTATATTTATTTGTAAATATAACAACAACATCAAATAAAGATAACAAAATTAATTTAAAAAGAATAAATATTTAACACACATGTATTCAAAGTCAAGATAAAAAAACATAACAACCTCTCTATATAATATAGAGTTTATGTGTTAACATAACCACATATTATATCTCTATATAATATGTGGTTATGTTTTTTCATATAATATAATTATATTAAGTTCATATAACATCTTTATCTTTGTATTTATAAATTTTTGATATTTATATATTTTGTATTTCAATATTTATATATTTTGTATTTCAAAAACGTGCTGCCCTAGCCATAGCCGATAAAACAAAAGTATTTGAAGATTTTGAAAAAAGATTTCAGGGCAAAAACTCTGTGGCAATACTTTTTGCACGAAAAGTCTGGAGCTGTAGCGAAATGTAAAAAATGTGCTAGAGAAATCAAGACCTGTGGTGGCTCGACTAGTGGACTATATGCACATTTAAGGACTTCTCACAAAATAGATTTATTGAAACGTTATCCAGTTGAAGCTTCAATTTTATTATCTACTGCTGGTGTTTCCACTACACCTGATTTGCAACTTGCTAGACCCAGAAATTAAATTTTAATTTTTACGAAAAGCCAAGACAGAAATACACTGCCAAATCCTTTAGCTATAATGATGGCCACCGATGGCTTGCCATTCAGAGTTTTTATAACACCCAATGAGCTAAGAAAATCGCTGATAGTTTGAGGTTTTGACATGCCAAAATCATCTGAATCCATTCGTCAAATAGTTAAGAAATATGCTACTAAAATTCGAAACTCAATAATAAAAGAATTATCTGAACTTCAACAGTAAGGAAACTGATTTAGTCTTACGTTTGACAAATGGACTTCTGTAAAAAATAGTTGTTTTTTGAATAATAATGTTCATTCTAGAAACAGATTTTAGAATTTGGGTTTAGCACGAATTAATGGACATTTCCCACCAGAAATGTGTGTTAAGTTAATTGATAACTTATTGAAAGAACACAACTTAAAAATTGATTGCGATATCGTATGTATTACCATGGATGGTGCTTCGGTAATGAAGAAAGTAGGACGATTAATGTCCATCAACCAACAACTGCAATCAACCACTATTAAGTTGGGAGTTACTAGAAAAAAAGAAAAGAGTTATAGAGTAAAGAAACAATTGACAGAAGACTTAAAAAGTTGAAGGTTGTATTAGTCAGGAAAACATGAAGATGGGAGAGAGTTCTAAAGAGTTAAGTGTTAAAGAGTTAAAGTGTGGGGGGAAAAATATTAGTTGTAGAGGCTTTATCTCAGAGAGATGCTATTCTTCTATCAGCTGATACTATATTCTTCTATCAGCTGTATCAGCTGATAGAAGAATATAGTATCAGCTGATAGAAGAATATAGTATCAGCTGATACCTTGGCATTTATGCTGCAAAATTTGGGCATAGGACCATTAAGTAACAATATGAAGACCTTCTTAATTAAAAGAATAAAAGAAAAATGCACAAATATATCTCATTCAATATCTTCATAAAGGAGATCAAGCCCAAAATAACTTTGGTTCAGATATCATATTTGATTGGCTAACTAAAACTGCTTTGGTAAATTAAATTGTGCATCTTATCCAGTGGCTCTCATCCGTCCAAGCTGAAATTACAGGATTGCTATCCAAAACAGATGATGACGAAGATACCATAATGTGAGAAGACGAACCTTTGAGCTTGAAATTACAGGAGTAGCTGGACATGGCCAAAAATAATGAGATAAAAATGAAAACAGTACCAAAAACAAATAAGAATAATAACAATTAGACTAAAATGATATAAAAAGAAATTTCTATATTTCAGGAAGACGGTACACATGATATTAACGTGAAGTTGGTATACGATTATATTTTATCTATTCCCCCAACGACCGTAGAAGCTTTTTCTTCATCGGTAATATTATGTACAAAAATTCGATCATCTTTAAATGACTAAACTTAAATAATTTATGGTTTTTGCGGGCTTATTTCAATAAAAAATAATTTTTTTTAGTTATTTTTTCAAATGAATTAATTTTATATATTATTTTAACTTAAACAATAAAGTGTTTAGACCGTTTATTTGTTGCTTTGGGTTTTAATTAATGATTTTTTGAGTATTTGTAAATACTGGTACTAATACCGGTATATCGATTTTCTCTAAATCTAATACCAAAAAACCAGTATTTAATTTTTGGTCCGGTATTGAATGCCCTACAAAAAACGCATTTGTAGTTGTATCTATCTATATACATACATATATATATATATATATATATATATATATATATATATATATATATATAAATATACAAAGAAAACACAACTTTTTATGGTTTTATGGTAGTTTTATGCCTAAAGGCAATCATCAGTCATGTAATACAAATCAGTTACAGTGGAGTATGCTCTGTCATCATAACAACAAACAATAAAAAATCTAAAAGCAGCTGCCTAATCACCTGTATTGAATTTTGAAAGAAGAAATTTGCTTTTATGTCTAAATTTAGATACTAATTCATTCTTCTTATTTAATAAGTTATCATTGGTGTAAGATATTATGACATACTTTTCATATAGACATAGATTGTATCGTTTTATCATGGGATTGTAAGATTGACAAAATTTTACAATTTTCCATTCAATTATCGGGTTTACTTTCTTATATAACTCAGTATCCCTTTTATATTTTTTGATATTAAAAGATTTTGTATGGTTAACGTATCTAAGTTTGAATGTGGTATTACTAACTCCAAAATAAACTTTTTTGTTCCCGCCTAGAATGCCTGAGTATAGAGTGGCTTGATACACTTTGTTATTTACAAGGCACTGTTGAATTAAAAGACACTTGCTTTTAACAATATAATTGCAGCGTTTATTGCAATCTGAAGTGTTATTTTTCATTGTACGATGGTTATGAGAATTAACAATTGATTTGATGTTTGGCATACAACTCTAACTTACCTTTAGAGTATTTCAATTAAAAATCTTGTGGTATTTATGGCCAAATGGGAAGTGTTTGTCTATTAAATCTAAAAAGAGATTACCAATTTTGGTAGAAACATTTTTACTGTATGAATGGTTAAACAAGATTATATTTTGCTTACAGTTTTTTGGTAGAAGTTGGATAACTTTCAGAATATAATTAAGTTTAAATTTTATAGACTTTTTTAATGCATCCTGATACAAATTGGAAGAGTTTCGAAAAATAGTTTCATTAGATGAATTAGCTGACAGCTTTTATATATATATATATATATATATATATATATATATATATATATATATATATATATATATATATATATATATATATATATATATATCTTTTAAAACCATATTCTTGTTATACGATACTTTCATATTTGTTGAATTTGATTAAAACGGCAGCGTATAAACTTTTTGTTTTAAATATATTTTTGATGTTATTATATATTTACAATATTTTGCTGATCTATAGCGGTGCATCATCAGGTGTAATAAAAAAAACGTTACAAATAATTGTTACAAAAGTACACAATTATTTGTAACGTTTTTTATTACACCTGATGATGCTGACCGCTATAGGTCAGCGAAATATTGTAAATATGTAATAACATCAAAAATATATTTAAAACAAAAAGTTTATATGCTGCCGTTTTAATCAAATTCAACAAATATGAAAATATCGTATAACAAGAATATGATTTTAAAAGATTTTATTACTGCTCTTCACGGCAAAGAGGTTCACAAAAAAACGAAGAAAAAAATAAAAATTTGAAGATACGAAATGTAAACATAAAATCTTCTTCAAAAAAGAATATTAAATTTAAAGGTGAAAATATATCGAGTAAAAACAAGAGAACTTGGAGACCATTTTAGTCAAAATTTTAATTGACGCCATTATATTATTACTAAAAACTATTTTCATTTTACGCCTGTAATGTCTTCCTTTTTTTTGACGGTTTGATTTATGTACTTTTGTAACAATTATTTGTAACGTTTTTTATTACACCTGATGATGCTGACCGCTATAGGTCAGCGAAATATTGTAAATATATAATAACATCAAAAATATATTTAAAACAAAAAGTTTATACGCTGCCGTTTTAATCAATTTCAACAAATATATATATATATATATATATATATATATATATATATATATATATATATATATATATATATATATATATACTGTTAAAAAGTGTATTTTTTATGATGAATGTAAATGTTTTTATAATAATTTGTACAATTAATTTTATAAACAGCAATGAAAACTATTGTTTTAATAAACTTTTTGATGAATCCATAAATTTAATAGTTGAAAACATAACAAAGTTATTTTTTTTTTTTTATGACATGTAAACTTTCTAATAAAATTTGTTTACTTAAACTAAACCCTAATAAATAAATTATCATAGAATATTAAATAAAACTTTTATTTATTTCAAAAGTATTTTTAATGATGAATGAAATTTTTAAAAAATACAAATTGTTTTCTTAATTTTATAAACAACGGCAAGAACAAATACGTTTCAATAAACTTTTTCAAAAATAAATTTTGATAACTTAAACAAATTTAGTTTTTTATTAAACAATAATTAGATAGAAGTTTTTATTATTTAAAAAAAATTGCCTAATATTATAATAACATTAGAAAAGATCAAAGTTTTATAGCTCATTGCGTTGGTTTGAAAAGGTTATAACTGAAATTTTTTATATTATGAGAATTTAAAAACAATCTTTTAATTTTTTTAAATGTTTAATTAAAATTATGTATACGATTATTTTTTATTTGTTTACGTATTCCTATCGTGATTGATATATAAAAATACATAAATAAATAGAAAAAAATCATATAAATATTTTTTAAAAATTTAAATCATTTAGACATTTAAAAAATATATCAGATAGAACCTCGTCAAACCAATGCAACGAGTTATTCAACCTTAACATATTTACAAAACTTAATAAAAAATAATTTTCTATTAGAGTTTTAGTTATTAGATTTATATTAGTTGATTTTTTTTAGAGTTATGGGTTTTAATTTTTTTTTAATTTCTCTTTCTTTAACAATTCTTACTTTTTTTTATAGTTTAACCTGTTTATATTTTTTTTTCCTTTGTTGTTTTTTTCAACACATTTTGAATTATCTAAAGAGCTGTGGTCAAGCTTTCAAAAAAAGCAATTAATGGTCAAGATTGGACTGCAATCACAGGCCTTTCCAGTTCACAACTGGTTCTACCTATTTGTCAGTTGATGTGGCATTAATTCTCACATGTTCTACCTATTTGCCAGTCAATCTACAAGCACTCCTTGCATGTTTTACCTTTTTTTTCAATTGCTGTAGCAACACTCCTTGCATGTTCTACCTTTGTCAGACAATGTATATAAACAGTAAAAAAATTAGAATAAATACATTCAGAATGTTTTTATTTTTATTAAAAAAATTAAAACATGAATGTTTTTAAAAACATTCCAGTCTATCAATTTGCGCTTTTATAGTTTTTTAAAAACTACAATTTAAATTAGTTTCCAGAATTAAATTTAATGGTTTTATTAAAATTAAGTTCATAAAATGTACTTAATTTTTAAATATAAAATGAAATTTTCAAATAATTTCATTACTATATACCTTTTCTTTGTTAATAACTTTAATAGCCCATCCAGTTTGATCATATAATCGTATTGCTTCAGACACTGTGCCAAAACTTCCCTTACCAAGCAAAGTCATAAATTTGTATTCACTTTCTATATCTTGCTCATTTTTAATTCGAGTGTGCTTGATATTACGAGTAGCATCAATACTAGCACGAAGACGCCTTGAAATCATAGTTATATAAGAACATACATTACTTTCTCTTTATATATATATATATGTCTACAAATAAACAAGTATGTATATATATATATATATATATATATATATATATATATATATATATATTATTATTATTATTATTATTATTATTACCATTATTATTACTAATGTATTTAATTCAAACATCATGTACATGTAAATATACAACCAAATAAAGAGTGAATAAAAATACAGATACAGTTATTAACAACAACCCATTACTCGGACAGTTTTAATATTTTGTTAACCAAACCAACAGTGAAGTTTCTTTTGGCATACTAGACAAGTTATATATATATATATATATATATATATATATATATATATATATATATATATATATATATATATATATATATATATATATATATATATATATATGATTATTTATTATTTTTTGCATAATTTTAAAATCCAGACTACATTTTAATCCAGATGATGTGGGTACAGTTGCCCAGCCTATCACTATTATATAATGATGTTAAAAATGACATTTTGTTTTGCTGAATTAAATGTAAACCAAAGAAATTAGAAAACTTCTCTCATTATATGTCTAGCTTAATTAAATGATGGAAACTAAGATTAAACTACAAATATCAATAAACCAAAAAAAAATGGTTATTTATAAAACACAGAATATAATTAAAAAAGGAAGTAAAATGAAGAGACTAAATAGTTGAATAGATTAATACCTACTTTAAATAGATCTTTCAAAACCTTCCCTCTTTCTCCTCCCTCTTTCTCCTCCCCCCCCTCCCCCTCTCTTAGTCTTCCTCAAATTTATGTCTTCTCATATTGTCATTCACTACTGATCTTTCATGCCAACCAAATATACAATCCATTGCAAAGTTAACATCTTCTAAGGTTGCCTCTATTGTGCTTGCTATTTTTTACTCTTGATTCCATTCTCTACCTATATGAATCTCATAATCTTTGCATGGAATATTGTTGTCATATTTGATCACATTCTTTTAATGAGACTCTCTTTTATTTAGATCCAAAAGTGCATTAAAGATGTAGTTCGACCTAGTCAAGAAGATAAGCTTGAGTCTCTATCCCATGACCACAAGGTTTTATCTCTTTCTCTTTTTTACAAATACTACCATGGTCGCTATTTTCACTTGTTCCATCAACCAAAACTCAATCTTGGGTGACTTGTTGTTTAACTAAGTCGCATACTTTTACTGTAATTTTTCCTTCATGCACTTTCTTCATCCAACTGTGAAACTGCTTTAATAACAGCAAATAACTCCTGGTATAGCTAACTTAAAGGCACCCTATTAATTGACTTGACAAAAGCAATTGAAAGTGTCTCACATCAAAATCTACTAATTAAACTTGGAAAAATAGGACTAAGTCAAAAAGCTGGTAAACTATTTCAAAATTACCTAGAAGGAAGGGTTCATAGAGTGAAAAATGGAAATAAGTTTACCCAATGGAAGCCAATATCAAGAAGAGTACCTCAAGATGGTGACCTTAGCCAAAAACTATTCAAAATCTATATAAGAGATCTTCCCCAAGCATTAACAACTAAATTTTATTTACTTGCAGATGACATTACCTTATCAGCTGCAGCCAGCTCTTTGCAAGTTATCACTGAGAAACTGATCAAGCGTTTGGAGAAACCAATAAGTTCTTCATTGATTATAGTTTCACTATCAACCCCAGTAAAACGTAACTAATAGTGATCTAATCACAGAGAGAAAAACATCCTGACAACTTACAGATTAAAATTGGCAATATTGTGATTGACAATAAATCAACATATCTAATTTGAAAAACAAATTGACTAATAAAAAATGCCACACTAGTATAAGAATATTAGCTTGATCATCTGTCAGGCTTCCAAGGGAACTGTTAAATATAGTGTCTAATGGACTTATATGTAGCCAATTAGAATATGCCAGCACATTATACCTTGTACAATCCAAAGCATAACTAAAGAGGCTTGAAATAATACAAAAGCAGTGTGTTCAAATTATCTGTCACAAACTTAGTAATACCCACTCCCCTTTTAAACAAACTTAGGCTTGACACCTTTGAAAACAGAAGAAATGTTCATGCAATAAAAATAGTCAAGTCTGCTTTAACAACAATAAATGAAGACTCAAACCTTATAGCTACAAAAGCAAAGAACCGTCATGGAAGCAAAGACTTTAATATTATAGGAGCCAACATTTTCAATAAAATTATTTCCTAATATATCTATTTTGTATGCCATTGGCATATACTACTCAAGCAGAGGAAGAGGAACTGGCAAATAAAGAATACTTTAGAACAATAATAACAACCTTTAATTTATTTACAAATTGTAAAGGCAAAGATGTTCAACAGTAATTGAGTTTAAATAAAAACATCAATAATAATAATAATGCACAAAAACTTTCATTTGTCTAGTTTATTTCTTGCATATCAGTGTTTTGGAATTCCTGACTCATACAATTTGGTTTTCCTGACTCCTACAACTTACAGTTTTTACACTTTCTTGTTCTTTCTCTTTACAGTTTTTACACTTTCTTGTTCTTTAAATCTTTATTCTGTTAACTCCCAATTTAATAAGTGGTTGCATGCACCCTCGTTAAAAGTAATTTTTTTTTTAATGTTAAGTTTTATTAAAATTTTAAACTTTTCAAGAAGTAAAAAAACTTATTACTGTGAGTATTATTTGTTAATATTTTTCAAAATGTCATACATGTGTTTTCCCTTATTATGTTTCTGGAAGAAACATCATAAAAATTCTACAATTTACTTAGAAAATGATATCAATAATATTACTAGTACTAACTTTTACTGAATAAATTGCATGGTTTTTGCTTTGATTTTTCTGCCAGAAATAAAAATAGAGAAAGCACAAGCGTAGCACGTCCACTTTTTAAAAATTCTACCAAAAGAACGACATTATGATAATTTTGTTGTACTTTTTGGTAGCCATTTAAAAAAAGCTGACAAGTTATGCTTGTCCTTTTTTTATTTTTATTTCTGGCAGAAAAAAATTTTCAAAAATCATGCAACTTCTCATAATGATTATGAAAATATATTATATATATATATATATAAAATATTGATACAAAGTATTATTATTTACTTAAAAATATATATTATACATGTAATTTTATATATCAAGAAAATTATCAAGTTATATTTATTATATTTTGATTTAGGCAATCTTTTTTCAATTTTTTTAGATTTTTAAAAAAAAAAAAAAAAAAAAAAAAAATTAAAACAAACTTGGGTTTGCGCTCGAGCAAATAAGATCCCGGCATCCGGTAAAAAATAACCAACACGAAACTCGATAGATGTCATAGTAACGATAAAGTTAAGGTGGATCACGGTGAAAAAAAATGCAAAAAAATGGTTTTTTTAATTAAAATTGTTTTTATTAGAAAAAATCCTTAACTTTCAAAAGAAAGTTAAGGATTTATTTTTACTAACTTTTTACATTGAAAACCTGTTTTAAAACAATAAAATTGTCATTTAGTGTTAGTTATTCTTCATAGCAACGCACATAGCTAACGCAACAAGTTATCAATTTCTTCTATTTATTTCTTGTGAAAATAAAAATAATCAATATCTTACATAACTCGCTATTTGTGTTTTTTATGCTGACTCAGCAGTTTAAAATCGCTTTTTTTATTTTTTTTAATGATTTTTTTCTTACAAGTGCAGTCAATTGGTGCAAACTTTGTGCCATTTAGGGTAAAAGCATGAAACTTAGGTGATAAGGTTAAAACATTCGTTTTAAGACTTAGACCCACTTTCAAAATGACCATAGATGGTCTCCATGGAAACTAGCACCTGTCCAAAGCAACAAAATTTTATTTTTTAAAAATCTAAAAGTTTATATACCAATTGAAAGCACTCAATAAAAATAAAGCAGAGAATATAAAAACACTATATAGATAAAATTAACTGATAACAAGTTAGAGGGCTTTAAAATACTATAAATCCTATAATTGCTATAAAAGGGGGTAAAATAAATATAAAGGATTGCGTGCAAAAATAAATTAGAGTTCTTTTTTTTTTTTAAATGACAATGTACATAGTTTTGAAAGATTTTTATTTATTTGAAATATAAACTAAGTTTCTTTTTTTATTTTTTCTAATAAAAAACACTTTGATAAGACAATCAAGCCCAAAGTATTTTCTTCCTGAAATTATTGAAAAATTGAATAATTTCTTAATTACACGTTTGGAATACGAATTCAGTCAACTGATAATTCACAATAGTATGAAAGTTGTTTGTCAAAATTAACAAAAAACCAAGATTTAAAAAATACAAAAATCTCGAGAAAGTCCCATAGGTATTTATGTAAGCATAATGATTCATACGAAAACTCGCAAAAAGACACTTGTTGATAAACTATATAAACTTGGGATATTATTATCTTAAAACTGCTGCTCTGGATATAGACCACAATCCAAGTTTCACTACAGCTGAAGACTCTTTTCACGGAACAGGAATATCATTATTCCAACATCGAAAATCAGACAAAATTGTATCAGATCTTGAAATTTCTATTTTAGAGTTTTCTGAAGAAAAACATTTCTGATTCATACACTGAGATTCGAATTTTCTAAATCTGCTGCCATAATCAAACATGGAATGGATGTAATCAAGACAGCTGTTGATCTTTTAAATAAAGGTAAAACACCTGTCATTACTTTTGACCAGCCATTGTACTCCTTGGCTAAACTGATACAGTGGAATTGGAAGAAATACTATGGAGAAAAAGCTTTCGTCATTATGATGGGGCCACTTCATATTAAAATGGCAGCGCTTAAAACGATTGGAGATTGGTTAAAAGATTCCATGTGGTGTTCTGCTTTAGTTGAAGCAGAGATTTTATCAGCAGGGAAAGCTGAATTATACCTTAATGCATCAATGTACCACAAACAAGAAGTGTGCATCAGGTAAATTTTAAGGTCTATTTTTTCATTTTTGGAAGGATGAGTTTGATTTTATTATACCCAAACAAATACTAAACATGATTGTTCAGAAAATTTTGAGTTATAAACGCTCAAAGTAAAAAAAATAATAATTCCGTAATAGGTAACTGCTGCTGCTCTTCATATTTTGATGAAAGAAGCATATCAAGACTATGTGATTCGAAATGAAAGTTGTGAAAAACCTTTTGATGATTAGTGAGAAAATTGTGAACAGGTTTATCCCCAATTTAGATTTTGTTTAATAACACTCAGATTTAAGCTGGTTATTTTAGCTTTTGTGTGATTAATAAGGACTGGAAATTTTAATTTGTATAGGCAGTGCATTCGAAAACTGCTACCTTGATTTTTCGCAATGGACCATACATACCATTACTCGCGCGGCTATCCGTATATTTAGCAGATATGATTCAACTGGAAGAAACAAATCCAGAAATTTCAAGACTATTTTAGAACGGCGTGTTTGTTGTAAACAAAACAAAGGAAGTTTTCTTCAATAAGTTTAGACCATTCACATGAGCAAAATAACAAATGCGTCAAAGGAGAAGAAGGTTTTTTTTTTATTACAATAACAATAAAGTGTCCATTTAAGAAGCTTATATGAAAATATAAAATTGGTTGAAGTTATTTAGTAATAATCTTTTCTTATTTAGAAGTGAAACACCCTTACATTAAAAATAAAAAAATTTCAAACCTTATTAAGGTGCAATCGGATTGATCGAAGATTCCCAAGAACAACTCTGCTGGATGATTTGTGGACCTGAGTTAGCTCGATTTGTAAATGAATTTGAATCAAATTTACCATACGAAGTAAACAATGAAGATAATTTTGTGGCAAAAATTTTCAAACATCATGAGCAAATTAAAAGTCATCAAAATTGGTCTCAAGTTACAAATCTAATTGATGTAATTTCAAACATGGGTAATCCATTTAAAGAAGAAAGTCTAGATCTTCTGATGCTTGATACCCATGATATCAAAGACAAAGAAGAGGTGAATACTTTTAATTCAATTGAGAATTTTGGAAAAAAAATGTTTAACCATTTTTTCCAAATCAGGATAAAGGAGTTTAAGGAGTCTACCTTCAATCCAATAAAACGAAATAAGCTACCACCTTTTAGTTAAGTCAATACAAAAAGGAAGTTAAAAGATCAATTGCATATATCTGTGCTTAAAAAGAACATCAAATTATTTTTGTAACTCAATATTTCCTACCAGATGGCACATTCCTTCCGAGATGGGAACCTTGCATATATGAAGATGCAGACACTCGTATAATTCTTCACATATATGATGCTGCTATAAATAGTGGACTCAAAAAAGCCATGATCAGAACTGTTGATACTGATGTTATTGTCATTGGTAAAACTTATTATTTGTACTTTAGATTATCTTTAATTTAGAAAATATTTCATGTCATGAAAATAATTTTTATTAAAAATACATAATCATAGTTTTCTAATTTTAGGTTTACGACTTTTTCATAAGCTACATTTAGAAGAATTATGGATATGGTTTGGTATTGGCAAAAACCAACGCTTCATTTCACTGCACAATCTTATAAAATATCTAGTCCAAAACAGAAATTTTTACCTCTATTTTACGCAAAAACAGGTTGCAATTAAGTTTCATTTTTTGCTGGAAAAAGGAAAAAACTTTCCTGGAAAACTTGGGAAAAATTTGAAGATCTCACTAACGCCTTGCAATCAATTTCCAATTATCCTTCAAAAGAAGATATCATTAGTATATTTCACCGAATTGAAAGATTTTTTGTGCTACTATATAACCCTAAAAGTTCCTACAGTAATGTAAATGAATGCAGAAAAGACTTATTTTCAAAAAAAGAACGTTAACCAGTCGCCATACCTCCTACGCAAGACGCTTTGCAACTGCATTTCTCTAGAGCTGTTTACCAAGATTTTTATTGCTGGGCACAATTGCTGTTTAAGAATCCATTATTGCCTAATCATGCGAGTTGGGTTGGATTATGTAAGACATTGTTTGCGAAATTGTTTGGACGACAATTTCGGAAGGTTCCGAAATTGTGCAGTGAACTGCACAACTTTGGAATCTTCCGGAATCGTCGCCCAATTCCGGAATATACAATGTGGCTGAAAAATAGAGAAAGGTTGTAGAGGTCTTCGTAAATATGTAAAAGCATTACTTCCATGTACCACACCTTGCAAATGTGGCGGTGATTGTGAACGTTAAATTCATAATTTACTAAATGTTTTGAATATAACGAGTTTTAATAGTTTATTTAAAACTTTAGGGGATAACTTTTAATCTATAACATTGTGTTTTTAACTATTTATTAAATATTAAAATTAAATATTTTAATATTATTTAAAAACTTTTATTTTTATTTTTACCAAGGTTAAACTATTTGTGTTGTTATTTCAATTATAATTGAAAAATTGTATTTTTCAATTATAATTAAACATTTAATTATAATTGAAAAATACAATTTGGTACAAAAATATTACGCTTTTACCCCCTGACTTTTAGGTTTTTAAAGGCCTGTCTCTCGTTACCTATTTATTTTTAACAAGTTGTACTTTTATATTTTTTGCTGCGTTTTTAATAAGTTTTTGATTGATATGTAAACGACCGTTTTCTAAGATTTTTTTTTCCTGCTACGGACAGGATCCAGTTACCATGGTGACAGATGGAGGCATTTTGAAAGTGGGTCTGAGTCTAAAAATGATAATTTCAATATAACCAATATGTAAGCCAAGTTTCATGCTTTTACCCCAAATAGCACAAAAACATATAAATTTGTCACCAATTGACTGCACTATACAGTTTTATTTATTGTTCATATTTTAATCGGTGACGGATTCAGGGGATGAGAGTTATGCATCCCCCTCCCCCTCCAGAATAAGAAACCCCTAAAATATCTTAAAAATTGAGAACATTTTTTTTTCAGGAGACGCCAACGTGGTACAAAATTCAAAAAATATTTCAACATCGCTCATAATGCCTCTAATAGGCTCTAATGCCTCGCAGATAACGTTTTAACCGATCTAAATTACACCTTTACTGATATATCATTTACTGGCCGGTTATATAACCTACTTACTGGTCATGGCCAATAAATGGTATCGGGTGGACAACAATTGTAATAAAAGTTTTTAATTAAAAAGTTTTAACTGAAATTTTAAAATAAGATTTTCTCACACTTAGTTATAACTTGTGTGACATGATTAATAACTAGGTGTGGTAAAATCTTGGCACATGACATGTATGAGAAAAGATAAATTAAGGTTGTTAACTAGTTAGCAACATCCAAGTTTTACTTAAATTTACTTAATTGTACTTAAAAATTTAGATGTTGCATAAAAGGTAAAAAATATAAAAGTAATAAATATTTTTTGAATTATTTTATTTACATGTTTGTAGATCTGTTCATATAGTAGCTTTTCTTATTTAATACTGTTTTCTACTTCTTTTTTTTTAGTAGAAAATAGTATTAAATATGAAAAGACAAAAAAAAAATATTTTGAAAAATCTAAAATTAAATGTTATCACTAAACTAACTTTAAGGATAATAAAAAATACATGCAAGGGACCGAATCTAACATGAAACTTACAATACATGCTGTTTTTACAGGTATGCAAAGGCAACATATAAAGTTCAACATTCTGCAGATCATGATCTAAGGAAAGTCTGAAATAGGAGCAAAACCAGGGAAAATTATAATTCTAGGTGATCATGAAGAAAAACTTATTGACTACGTTGGCAATTGTGCACAAATAAGAATTGGTTTTGGAAAAAAAACATTAATTGATTATGCTGCTAAGTTGGCACAAAAACATTAATTAAATTTTAAATATGGTAAACCGAGTGAAAAGTGTTAGTAATTACTTAAAAAGAAGCATGGTTGTATGAATCTTTGTTGTCTAGAAACATATTTAGCCGGTCAAGTTATAACATCTCATAAAATAGTGAAAGAAAAAGTATACTCACCTTTCATGGTTTTGATACAAAAAATGCTCTAAAAGAATTTAGGAGCATTTTCTGACACACTGGATCTTTTTCAGACACACTCCATGAACAACATGGCGTGTGTCTAAAAAAGGGCTAGACTTTTTTTTTTTTTTTTTTTAGTATTGTATTTGCCGATTGAAAATAATTTACACTCGTAATTTATAAAAACAAATATTTACATGACTGGGGCTTGAAGAAGACAAAATTCATCTTATCATTAAGCCCCCCCTAAAAAAATGCATATTCATCAAATAAAATGTTTTAACAAAATGCAAAAAATAAAATATATAACGTTTAAAATATTTAGTAATTCAAAGAGTATTTATATTTAAGAACTGATTAGTAAAATAAGATGATATATAAGTATTAATATTACAAAAAGAATTTACAATAACTCTTTTTAATAAAAATTGAAATTATAAAATTTTACAATATTTTTAGTAATTAGTATTTCAAATAATAAAACTTAAAAAAATCGTTTGTAAATTCAAAACTTATAAGATAAGAAATACATTTACAATAGCAGACTATTGTTTAGAATATTAAATATAATATTAAAGAGTAATTAGTAGGTTAATTTTTGTTTTTGTTTGCTAGTTTAAAAAGCTTTTTAGAAGAACTTTAATTCATTTTCATGTATCATCAGTAATTGCTTAAGTTTTGTTTTAAACTGGTTTAAAGAATAATTAGATTTCAGCTCATTATTTAATATTGTATTCCACAGCTTAGGACCTCGGTTAGCAATTGAGAATTTGGTTGTTGAATAATGTGTTTTGGATTGAATGTAATTGTTTTTTGAAAATCTGGTAGGGTATATGTGGTTTATTTTTTCAAAAAGTGAATTAAATAACATTGGTGATATTTTTTTATCAAGTTTAAACATGAAGATAAGAATATGGTAAAGGTTTAGTTTATATACATTTAGAATATTAAGTTTATTAAATAATGTTTGAGTGTGAGAGAAACGGTCTACGTTTGTAATTATCCTTATAGCCTGTTTTTGTTTACTAAACAGTTTTTTTACTTTTGTTGCGTTTGTGCTGCACCAAGCAACGTTTGCATAATTTAAGTAGCAATGAATTAAAGAAAAATATAAGTTTTTTAAACAAGATAGATTTAAAAACTGCTTGGCTTTATACAGAACACCTATATTTTTTGATATTTTATTTTCAATTAGACTAAAGGAGGTATTGGTGAAATATGGTTTAAAAAAACATTTCTTTCAAATATTAGTTTTGCAAGACTACAGGTTTTGGTTCCAGAAGAACATGACTCTCACAACTTCATTGAAATAATTGAGCTGGCTATTTTGACTAAATTGAATTTGTAAAACTTCTTGCAACTACTGTGCGCTACTTTTAAGGAGCTTTTAAAATGCACATTCTGATGTCTGTCAAACAATGACGAATGACTACACAAGGGTTACAGCTTCACATTCTAACTTTTGTGGTTTATTTTCAAAAGTGTGAAATTGTGCTATAACTTACTCAAATATATGCTCAGGATTTTGTGTTTGTGGAATTTATCCTTCTCACAGTACACCGATAGATCTCAAATTTTCATTTCGATTTGCTAATTCATTGAGTCCATCAGACAAAGAGATGTTTTCACTTATGTTTCACCTTTTTTTCTTTTTCTTTTCCTTCACCACAAATCAATAAAAGATGATTACGGTGGATGTTAACCAAAATTTAAAAAAGCTACATTTCAAAAATTAACGCTAAACCGTCTCAATAAAAGATCTTAAATTTCAAAACCTAAACAGACACCCACCGAAAAAAAGATTGATTTGAACTAGAGATTTTTGTTCATGACAACAGTTGCTATGGTAACATAAAAAAACTGTTTTTTCCTGGTAATGGGACCTAGGAGTCAAGGAAATATAAATGCTCTGCTCAAATCAATTTATTTGACCCTTAAAATATCCTTTAACATTATCTTAAAAAGATATCTCAAGATATCATTTTTCAAAGATAAAAATGAAAAACGGTTAATTTCAGCTTGCAAACTTTACATATTGGTTTTAAATTAAAAAAAAAAATTCTAATTTTTTTAGTGTTAAACTACAACAAATTTAATTTTTTTTATAAGGTTTAGTTAAATAATATGTTTTTAGTTCGATGCAAAACATTTTTAGACTTGAAATTTTGGACCATAATGTACTATTACAATGTTGAACTTATGGTTGCTAAGGGCGTTGCTAAGATAAATAATTTGACTCGTGGCATATTTATTTTAAAAAAATTTAAAAATTATATATATATACATTTTTATTTATTTAGCCGTACAAACATTTACAAGTTCCGTGTTTTATAATATATATAAAGATGGCAAGGACGAGATGAAGACAGGTTTGTCTTATCATCTTTTTTTTTTTTTTTTTTTTAGTATTGTATTTGCCGATTGAAAATAATTTACACTCGTAATTTATAAAAACAAATATTTACATGACTGGGGCTTGAAGAAGACAAAATTCATCTTATCATTAAGCCCCCCCTAAAAAAATGCATATTCATCAAATAAAATGTTTTAACAAAATGCAAAAAATAAAATATATAACGTTTAAAATATTTAGTAATTCAAAGAGTATTTATATTTAAGAACTGATTAGTAAAATAAGATGATATATAAGTATTAATATTACAAAAAGAATTTACAATAACTCTTTTTAATAAAAATTGAAATTATAAAATTTTACAATATTTTTAGTAATTAGTATTTCAAATAATAAAACTTAAAAAAATCGTTTGTAAATTCAAAACTTATAAGATAAGAAATACATTTACAATAGCAGACTATTGTTTAGAATATTAAATATAATATTAAAGAGTAATTAGTAGGTTAATTTTTGTTTTTGTTTGCTAGTTTAAAAAGCTTTTTAGAAGAACTTTAATTCATTTTCATGTATCATCAGTAATTGCTTAAGTTTTGTTTTAAACTGGTTTAAAGAATAATTAGATTTCAGCTCATTATTTAATATTGTATTCCACAGCTTAGGACCTCGGTTAGCAATTGAGAATTTGGTTGTTGAATAATGTGTTTTGGATTGAATGTAATTGTTTTTTGAAAATCTGGTAGGGTATATGTGGTTTATTTTTTCAAAAAGTGAATTAAATAACATTGGTGATATTTTTTTATCAAGTTTAAACATGAAGATAAGAATATGGTAAAGGTTTAGTTTATATACATTTAGAATATTAAGTTTATTAAATAATGTTTGAGTGTGAGAGAAACGGTCTACGTTTGTAATTATCCTTATAGCCTGTTTTTGTTTACTAAACAGTTTTTTTACTTTTGTTGCGTTTGTGCTGCACCAAGCAACGTTTGCATAATTTAAGTAGCAATGAATTAAAGAAAAATATAAGTTTTTTAAAACAACATCAAGTCTTTGTTTTTTCTAGACATTTATATAAATACGTTGTAACAAAAATTAAAAATTAAAAGTTAGAGAAAAAAACAAAATGTTTCAAAGAAGTTTATATAAAATACAAAATAGTTTAATAGAGTCTTTCGAAGTTATTTTTAATAAAAGTTAAGGGAGTAATTTAATCACAATAACATGAAGATTAATTTACGGTCACTCAATGCTATATATATATTCAAATTATAAAGTTATTCATTAAATAAAAATTTTAAAAATTCATTCAAGAAAACAAAAAACAATAACAACAACAACAACAACAACAACAACAAAGAAACATGAAAAAAGAAAACATAAAAGTTAATTTACAATCACAAGAGACTATATATATATATATACATATATATATATATATATATATATATATATATATATATATATATATATATATATATATATATATATATATATGCACAAAAAATTAATATCAAAAATAAGCAAAATTCAAATTCAAGGAAGATTACTTTTTTTTCCCTCTCTCTCTCTCATTTAAGAAAAAGAATAAATTTAAGTTATCGTTATTAAAATCTATAAATGCTGTAAATCTATATGGTTACTTTTTTATAATATAATTGACTATAACGTATATAATTAAAGACTTTAGACATTTCCAGACAAATAAAGTGTGCACTAATAGATAATTTTTAGAAATAATATTTTTATAGATAATTATGAAAATAATTCTCTGTTTGTTCATTATTTAAAAGTAAGAGTTTTAGTTTTTGTTTAAACTGTTCAAGAGTTGTAAGTGTTTTAATATCATTACTAATTATCTTATCTTATTCCATAAATTAGGTCCTGAAATAGTTATTGAGAACTCGGTGGACTCACATATAGTTTTGGGTTGAACAACGTTGTTGCTTGAATATTTATTCATGTATTTGTGTTGAATTTTATTAAATAATGTTGTGAAGGTACTTGGTATTGTTTTATTACTAGTTTTATACTAAAAAATTAGATGATATATGATTATTTGGAACAAGTTTAATATTTCTAGATTGTTAAACAATGGTCTTGAATATGAGAGGCGGTGTGCATTTGATAATAATTTAATTGCATATTTTTGTTTGTTAATAGCTTTTTTGTTATTGTTTTAATGGTGCTGCACCAAGCAATGTTTGCATAATTAAGATAGGAATAGTAACATGTTTATTTTAAACGTAATTGATCTAAGTATTGTTTTGCTTTATAGAGTAATCCAACATTTTTAGAAATTTTATTTTCAATCATGTTTAGGTGGTCTTTCCAATTTATGTTTTCATCTAGAATTACACCTATAAATTTCATTGAACATTCTCTTTTTACGATGTATTCTCCAATAATAAGTTTTGGAAGTGCGAGAGGGATTTTATCTTTTTTTTGGAGGCGATGAAAAGTTGTATACTTAGTTTTAGTTAAATTAGTTGAAAGTTTATTCATATTTAACCATTCGGTTAGTTTTAGAAGTTCAATGTTGACCGTTTTAAACAATGTTGTTATATCACTTTGAGAATAAGATAAATTTGTGTCATCAGCAATAGGGTTGAGCTTTAACCGATAAAATTATATCGGTAAATTTCGGTAAACGATTTTTACTATACTGTACTATAAATTAAACAATTAATTTGAAATCTCCAATTATGAAATTATTTTTCTTTTCTTTGCTACCTTTGTTATTAATATTTTGCTATAAAAAAAAGTTATGATCTTCAGCCGCACCTAATAGAGTATTAATTTTCTTATTGTTTAAAATTTCGTTATGAAACACCGTCAGAAACCCATATATCATTCCTAATGTTATGTATATTGTTTTTCTTTACGTAAATCAAAACTCCTCCACCTCGTTTATTTGTTTGTCTCAATACCAAAAATCTAAAAAACGAAGATTATAATCAGAATTATTATGCTCAAAAATGCTTTATAATATTTTTAAAAGGTTTGAAAAAGCTTAATCAATAAATTAAAACTTTAATAATCACTTTCCTATTTACTAAGCTGTTTGTTTTATTTGGAAACAAATTCTTTTGGTAAAGTTTTTGTCTGAACATTTTAAGAAAGACATTACTATTTTCTTGTGATATATTTATTGTCACATTTATCAATCAATTTGATTTGCTTTTGTCAAAATGTCAGACGTTTGGAAACACTACATCTTAAACAAAGGAAAAAAGTGACTAGCAAAATATGTGGAAATACCAGTGGTATTTCCACATATTTTGCTAGTCACTTTTTTGTAGCTGGAATGTGGTAGGTGATACCACATTTCAGCTAGTCACTGGAATGTGGTATCACCTAGACAAAAAACATGTAATCAAAAAAGAAACACAGGAAAAGTTGACAACAAAAGCTGCAACAGAATCAAAAAAGCCAAAGATTTCAACTTTTTTCCCAAAGCAACCAATTGAAGAAATGATTTCAAGATTTACAGCACTGGATGGATTTAGTTTCCACGCCATTGTTAACAAATATTTCATTCGATCTGCCATGTGTGAAAAAGGTTATGATTTTTCAAAAAATCATAAGCAAGCAATCCAGTCAGTTAAAAAGTTTGCAGCTGGTGTGAAAAATGACCTTAAAAGCACTTTTAAATCTTTAGTGACCATTTAAAAACGCTTTTCAATTACACTGGGTGAGTACACTACTTAGAAAAATCGAAGGTACATGAATATTAATATTCATCAAAAACACGCATACTGGAATCTGGGCTTGACTCGAATTTCTGGATCACTGCCAGCTGAAAAAGTTGCAGCAGTTGTCACAGAAAAAGTGGTCGAATAAAAACAGCATTGTCTGCTCAGTTACTGATGGAGCTTCCATGATGGTTAAGTTTGGAAAACTGGTTTTAACTGAGCATCAAACGTGTTACACCCATGGAATTCATTTGGCAGTTCAAGAAGCGCTGTTCAAGAAGCCTTTCCGAAAAATAGATAACAACACATTGCAAGTAACAATCGATGAAGATGAAGTCAGCAGGGACGAATCCAAATCTGACAACGAAGTCAGTTTTCTTGATGCTGCCATGGATGAAAACATTCCCATTCCAAAATTGAAAGTGCACTTGCAATCTGTCATCACAAAAGTCCAAAAATTTGTCAACTTGTTTCAAAAATCTCAAGTCAAAAATGAGTCCTCCAAGAAGAAATCAAGAAACAGCACGGAAAAGAGGTTTCACTTATCCTTGACTGCAGAACAAGATGGAACAGTCTACTGTCGATGATTCAAAAGTTTCTTAAAGTTAAAGATTCACTCAGAAAAATCTTTAAAGACGTTTGTCCACATTTGATTTGCAGTTTTGATGAAGTAAACATTTTATACGACATTGTTGTTGTTGTTCTTGAACCAGTCAAACTGACTGTAGAAGCCAGTTTGACTGATCTTTGAGGAACGCCGCAAGTAATTGTCATACTGTTAGTTTTTTTCATTGCTGAATGGAATGATCTATGAAAACACCTAAAGTGAACATGTTTTTGTCAAAACCTTGAAAAATAATCTGAATGAGATGAAGAATAGCATGATCAGTAGAGTGCCCTGTTTAGAAGCCAAATTGTTTGTTATAAAGAATATTATTTTTTTCTAAAAATGAGTATAATTTGTTATACATAATGCGTTCTAGTATTTTTGAGAAGCAGGGAAGAACGGAAATAGGTCTATAGTTAGAAATATTTGTATCATCTACAGATTAAAAAACTGATATTACCCTTGCAATTTTAAGTTTGTTTGGAAAGATTCCTTGTTTAAACGAAAGATTAAATATATGCAAAAGAACTTTTTAAATATAGAAAATGCATTTAATTACAACATTACTGCTAACAATATCAAGTCCTTTGTTTAATTTAAATGAATGCACAGCATCTAATAATTCTTTCTCAGTTAACTCAGCATTTTCGATTACTGATTTGTTAGGAGTCAAGTATTTCTCCTTGTTAAACTCACTGTGTTTTAATTTTGATGCTAAATTTAAACCTGCATTGACAAACATCTCATTAAATGTTTTAGATATTATAGATTCTTTTGTAATATCTAGATGATAATAATTTAGTTTTTTCGGAAGACCATTTAGCTTAAGTGTTTTTTTCCAATTATTTCCTTAATGACTTGCCACGTTTTTTGAGTATCGTCTTTAAATTTTATTATTTTATTTGAGTAGTATAACTTCTTTGAAAGTTTTATAATTGATTTAAAGTTTAAAATTTTCATACGTTCTTTTTTTTTAGAAATACTTTATACAATTGTTCCAGGGTTTATAAATGTTTTAGTTTTAATAACTTTTGTTACCACCTGGAAAGCTTTATCACCACCTCCACCTTTATCATAGCGTTTTTTGAATAAACGAAGAAAACTGTTACCACCGGGAAAGCTTTATCACCACCACCACCTTTATCATAGTGTTTTTTGAATAAACAAAGAAAATTGTTAGAAGCAGTATCTGTGGTTTGAATTTGTAAAATTTCGTCCCAGTTTTCAGAAAATAGAGAATTATTAAAAAGTTCCATAGAAATGTCATTATATATTCGATTTGTAATTGTTTTTTTTTTTAGGGGTGTGTTCGACACCTTTATGTGTAATTATAAATAATCAAGCACATTGTAATTAAAATCCCCACAAAAAAGACACGTTTGCCACATAAAACTTTGTTTCTAATTAAATTCTTAAAGCGTTTTTCAAAAAATTTGTTATTGCCAGATGGCGGTCTGTACACAACATGTGCAATCATGTTTTTAGTGATTTTATTTATAACTTCGATCGTTAATGATTCGCAATCATTACTAATTAAATTCGGCTAGCGGTTTAAAATTTAAAGAATTGTGAATAAAAATACATACTCCTCCACCTATTGTCTCAGAATTTCTGACTTGATGAATAACTTTATAGTTTTGTGGTTGAAAATTTAAATCTTTTTCAACTTTTTTACCTCGACACCAGGTCTCTGTGAGACAAATAATTTTAAAATCAATTTCAACACTATATAAAAAATCTTTAAATTTATCAAAATTTTTTTGAAAGCTCCTAATATTTAGTTGTAAAATAGAAAACTCATTAATGTCTATATTAGGGTTTCTCATTTCCGGTAAATTTAGCATCCCGGGATTCCCGGTGTGTAACTTATTTATTCCGGGATTTCCCGGCATTTTTTTTAATAAATATACAAGCGGTTTCTGACAAATTTGTCTTAGCACGCTAATCAAAATTACTATTTAAAATAAAATATTGTTTTAAAAAATATAAGCAATCAATTGATTTTTCACTTGATTGTGAACGAATTTTCCCCACAAATAGACCCGCGGCAGAAAAAGCTCTTTCTGATTCAATTGATGTCGGCTTGATGGTCATTAATGTGGAGTATATTCTTTCTAAACTTTCGCTACGTTTTCCAGTTGCCTCAAAATGTTGATTTCTTTTGTGAGTTTTTTTAAATCGCTAATGTCTTCGAGAGCTGATTTTTCTACTTGTTTGAAATTACAAATAGTCGCATCCAATTTTTGTTCAAGTGTCAAAATATTTTTGTCTAATAAATTTGGAGCAACAGATTGAGGTATTGACGGGTCAGAAACCATGCTTTTATTATCACGACTCACTTCAACTATTTCATTATTTGATGAACTAGTGCTAGCATCCTCTCTGTACAACCAGGTATACATTTTTTTTGCAATTTAATGCATGTTTGGACGGTAAGAGTAGTTTGGAGTTGATATTTGATTCCTGATTATAACTAATTGGGTTGTTTAAAAATGTTCAATTAAATTGGTATTTCTGCGTTCTACAATTCTCTGCTGCACAGATTGAAGCAGTTTATTAGCTATCAAATTTTTTTTCTCCGCCAAATCATCCAAGATGAATATCATTACACCTTCTGCGTCAAGTAGAGTAGCATTATTTCTACCAAGTCTTTCTATTCCAACTTTTATCGGTTGCAGAGAAATTAATATGGCGTTCATAATCGCATATTCATCTTCGGAGATATTCAGAACTTCTTTTAACTCGATCATTGCTTTTAGTATACATGTTTTTACTTTAAGGAATCTTTCTAGCATTGCAACAAGACTATTCCACCTTGCTTTGACATCTAATATCAGCTTCAGTTCTTAATGAAACATAAAATTATGAAACCTTCTGAATTGTTAAGGCTATATTTACGCTATTTTGTAAATCATCAATAAACGTAACGCCTGTTGAGCTGTATGACTCATCATTACAGTCAAATACATCATCAAACTCATCGTAATCACTCAAACTTTCATCGGAATCTTGCAACTGCCAAGTCCGTGGGCATAACACAGCTGATGTTAAATACCACCGAGGCGTCCAAATTTTTTCATTACGGATGCTCCGTCAGTGACAATAGCTATTTTTAATTGATAAATTGAAATCTGACAGTTTATTTTCAACCAGATCAACAATTTTTTCTGCAGGAAGTGATCCAGCTATCGGAGTCAATCCCAGGTTCCAAAACTTTGTTAATAAGTGTAAATTTACATTTTTTTAAAGACGTATATTCATGTAAGGATAAAGAAAATCGCGATATTTCTTTTGTTATCTCTAAAACCACAGTTTTTTTTAGCTAAATCCTATTGTTTTTTTATCATACTCATAACATGGGATGGATTTTTTGGTAATAACATGCCTTTTTCAGACAATGATTTTCTAATAAGTTCACTTTTTGTTATGGCATTTATTGAGAAGCCATCCACCGTTGCTAGCTTTGACACAATTTCCTCGATAGTCTGCTGTTTAACAAACTATGTGACTTTCTTTTGCGCAATTTTAATTTCCGAACCAGTATCTTCATGTTGACGCTTCATATTTAAATACAAATCTTTATGTGCGTTTTTTAAATGACGAAGGAGCTTGTCGAAAATCCTTTGCACATGATCTTTACATTGCACTTTTTGCAAATTGCAGATTCGCCAGATTTTTCTTTACAAAAATACTGCCACGCTTTCGATCCATTTACAATTGGCATGGTATAACTAAATTGAATCGTAAAACTACTAAAGATAAAGTTATAAATATTTCTTACGTATGTTATCTTACGTATGACTTTATACTTTTTTTGCCGCTTTTTTTTTGCCATTTTATACTTTGTTTGCCGTTTTTTAAACACAAAAATTATTAAATATTTCAATGCAGAAAAAGTTTAAACTTTTCAATAATTTAGAAGTTTAAAAATCAAACTAACTGTTTTCGTTGCAAGAAATATTTTCTATATTTTACTCATATTTTATAATAAAAAAATTTATATTAAAAGAAAATTTCGCATTGCAAATTGCAATGCATTCCTTGAGTTAGATAGTTTAAGAAAAACGCAACTAAATGCAATAATATTTTTCTTATTTTTGGTCAAATTAGTTCAAACAGTTATCGCATGTAAAATTAAAAAAAATTATGTTCCGGGATATAACAGTGATATCCCGGGAAATCCCGCAGCCACTTTTATCCCCGGGATCCCATTTGAGAAACCCTAGTCTATATCAGCAGTAAGATTAGAAGTATCAGAATTATAATAAGTAGGGCATGTATCGCTAATTATTTCATCAGTGTTAACAAAATTAACATCTGGATCTGAATGATTCTTTGAAAGTATATTTTATTTGTTTGAAAAGCCTTAAAGCTTAATTCACAAAAATTCATATCTCCCATAACAACAAGCAAGGTTCCGTAATAACAAGAAAGGTTCCATAACAACAAGCAAGGTTCCATAATAATAAGAAAGGTTCCATAACAACAAGAAAGGTTCCATAACAACAAGAAAGGTTCCATAACAACAAGAAAGGTTCCATAACAACAAAAAAGGTTCCATAACAACAGGAAAGGTTATACTTCCTCAAAGCTCATTTTTTATCAATATAACAATTATCAATAAAGATATTGATAATAAAGATCTGAATCTTATAAAGACTTTATTTTGAAACGAAAAATCATTTTATACTAGTTTTTTTATTTTATTTTAAAGTATAAAATAATTAAAGTTTTGTAGGTTTCCTGAATTCTTCTACTATTAATTTATCGTAAATTACAACCAAAAACATACTATTTTTCCAATGTATCTTCATTTCTTCGAGTAGTTTTTTTCCTCATAAATGCAGTTTCCAATGAATAATCCTCATTGATATTCCCAATCCTTTTAGTTTATTCGCACTTTTTAAAACTTTTACTTTATTTTTGTGATTTAACAGTTTCATTACGATTGATCTCGGTCTACCTGATTTAATTTTTCCTGACCTGTGTGCCCGTTCAATTATAATTCCTTTTGAATTAAGTTTTTCTTCAAAAGTATTTAATACCTTCAGTTCGGTGTCATCCAATTTTCCTATTCATTTTCCGATAAACCCTCTATTCGAAGATTATTCCTTCTTTGTCTATCTTCAAGCTTAGTTTATTATCTTCTGTATTTCTGCTCTATGATTTTGATAAGATTTTTTTTTTTAAATTTGGAGATTTTTTTTTCTTGCATGACTTGTGTAAAGTTCAGACTTTTTTCTATATCTTTTTGCACATTTTCATTTTTGTTTAATCTTTTGACGTAATTTTTTTTCCCTCTTTAATTAATGTTTTCTTTTTGGAGCGTCGCACACAAACCTTTTACAATAGTTGTTTCTTTTAGCAGACTGTCATTTTTTTATTTCTGATTTCCCCTTATTAGTTTTAAAATATCATTTTGTTGCTTAATAAACATTTCGTTGAATTCCGAACGAGCTTTTTTAAAATAATTTGCTCTTCGTTTGATAATTATGATGACTTTATTTTATTTGTGTTAATAATTCCTATTTTTAAAGATATATAAATACTAAAACTTAAAAATCACGTCTGCTCACGAAAAAAGTATGCAGCAAAAAAGTAATAATAATATAATGTAATAATAAAAGTATATATAAAATTTATAAGTATATATTAAAATTAAAAAAAAAAATGTAAAATATAATATAAAAGTATATATTTTTGAAAAGTACAGAAACTTCTCTTCAAAAATACATTGAAAAAAAATTGGATTTTATATTTCTGAGGGGTTTTGCACCTTTAGGTGGAAAACCCCTCAGAAATAAAAAATTTTTGAAAAAAAAAATTATTTTTTTGTTTCGTTCAAAATTTATCAGAGATTCATAATCTTAAAACCATTTTTGAAAATTTGCTATAGAATTTCATTAAACTAAATTTTATTAAACCTTTGTATTTTTAGCTTTCTTAACAAATGCCATAGCAACGGCACTATTTTTTACCAATACTAAATAAATTGCGCCCAAATCATATTTTTTCATAATAAGCCATTTTATGGCGATTTAAGTAGTCACATTCTTTTAAATAAATGTCTTCATGGCCTTACCCAAAACAACAATGAATCTTTTAACATGACAATATAGAGCGTATACCAAAAGGCTATTTTTCTCTAGCTTACACGACTTTAATTTGGCACTTAAAAGACAGTTGTTCATTTTAACATTAGTAGACTAGTGTTTTAGTTTTAGAATTAATGAATGTGAAACTTAGAAAAGTCTCATATTCATTAGTTCTAAAAATAAATTTATATTTGTGTTTGAAATTAAGTTTATGTTTGAAAGATGTAGAAAAATTAATTAAAAACGAATATACTTAGCCAGATATAAAAATATAGAACTCGCAAAGAAACGCAAACAAGCAATTTGTGGAAAAATGAAGAATGAACATGACAATCCCTTGAAAGAGAGGAAAACCCATCTCAAACTGGTGCATGGTGTAATTTAACTTTTTTTATTATATGATGATTTGCATATTTATCTACACTATTTTGAAGTTTTTTTATGTAAGCATTTTTAAAAGCTGTTTTTCTCGGATAAAGAGTTTTTAAGACGCTGGCCAGCATATCTAAAAAACCAAAAGTGGTGTAAAGATAAAATATCTAATGACAACAAAATGAATTTTAAAATTTTTAAAAATTAATTTTGTTGTCTTTTGTGATTTAAACGTGGCAGATTTTTTTAAAAATTGAAACCAGTCCTTTAAAAGGTCAACAAAGTCACAATATATTAGCCTATTAAAAAATATTGTGAAAAATCTGTTAAGCTCATATCACAGAACAACCTTTTATGAACAAGTATAAAAAAAGACCTTGTCAAACTTACATACATCTTTAGATTTGTAGGCCAGGGTTTTTCAATATTTTAGTGTTCTTACCCAAAAAAAATTATTAGTGATTTTTAATACTTCATATAGATAAAGTAATTAATTTTGTTAATTACTTTATGTATATGAAGTTAAGTTTATAAAATGTTGATAATTACTCAAAAACAAAATTTTAGAAGTTTTCCACCTTAACTCGAAAAACTCTAATTTAGAGTTGTTTTTTTTTTGTTCTCACATCAGAGGACGCTTAAAGCAGAAAGCTTTAAGGCAGAGCTGCAAAAGTATATCGTGAAAAAAAAAATTAAATATCAAAAAATATTAAAAGAAAAAGGAAAGTTGTGTTAATAAGAAGGGTAAAAAAAACCAAGATATAAAAGAAAAAAAATGATGTTTTTTAGCAATAAGTTTTTTTTACTTCTTTTGAGGTCTATCATCTGTACTTATCATATAATAAGTTAAATTGAATAAACTATTTTAATTTTATCCTGTTCCTTTTTTTGGCATTGTTTTACTTTCTTTCGATTAATCTGTTCAATGTGTTTCCCATTTACTGACCATTGACAGAGTGACCATTGACAGAGTGACCATTGACAGAGTGACCATTGACAGAGTGACCATTGACCAATGAATAGTTAAGATGGCCAGTATTTGGTAAAATTGTTTATCTTTATTGTCTGCATCATATATAATTTTGTTATTTATGGTATACAATATATACTTTAGTTGTTTTCTGCAATCGGTGATTCTTGTAAAAATGTGGCCAATATTTGGCGAAGTTACCCTATATTATGCATTTTTAAAACGTTCAGGGGAGTGGGGAGAGAATCATAAGGTGAAATTGACCCTCCTTTTTTAACTTTTTTTAGTGTCCTGTGTTTCGCACAGATTTTGTTAAGAAAATCAGGGGAAAAAGTTCACAGTACAGGCCTGTTATATAAAACATATAAAAGTTAGATTGTTCATGGTACCATGCTTAAATGTTTTGCAAATAATAATTAAATATCTTAAATCGTAACTTTTATCTAATAGAGTACTAGAGAAAAAAAGAGAGTAGCAAAAATTAGTTCCAATAGAAAAGAATGGTTATATATCAAAATAAGTTTTGTAGTTTTTGGTTTTTTGTTTGTTTATTTTGCCGTTTAATAATATTTTTATACTCAACGAAGAGAGATGAACACAAAAATTATAAAGTTGCATAAACGAGAGCAGTTCTACAAGATGCGTCCAGTGTTTTGCAACATCATGATCATCTCCATCTTTAGCTATATGTTTCTAAGGACTTATGGTTAATCTTTATCATTCTAGTGATTAGTATAGAAAAATGCATCTGGATGAAACATTCACAGATCTTTTGGAAAGAAATTTTAGAATATATTTAGTTCCAGAATTTTGTCAAATCTTTTGATGTGATCAGCGATTTATCCAAAAGAGCAGTGAAACACATTTAAGACAATTTGGAGCGCGTCAAGAGTGAACGGAAGTTATAGGACCTACTCCAAATGAAGAATGCATGGAAAAAACTAGGAAAAAAAGTCGAAAATTACGCACAAGGAGTCAGCTACTGTCGTTGCTCTAACATTAATTGTTCCGCGGCCAGTTTTTGTTGCTCCGCATCCCCTTACTCCTGCTGGATCTTTCTCTAGTGATACCACTTTTTAAAATCCTCATCAAGTTTTTAATACACTTTTAAGATCTAATTTATTCTAAAAACAATCGTTTTGAATTATTACTTTTTTATCAATATACTCTGTTTCATTAAGACATCATACTATATTAATTTTTCAAGACTTATTTTCAAAGGTCTTTTTCATGTAGGGAATTGTGGTGCGCTGTTTCGTGTTTGCTGATTGTAGCTGGGGCAGGCGTGTTGACGGAGAAATTAGATTGATTTGAATATAGCTACTAAAGGCGCCAACAATCGAAACCTTGTGTGAAATTAGTCAAAAATATCATAAAATAAAACTTTAAAAAGTTACTTCCAGTCATCCCCAGCAAAAAAAAAAAATTTGTATATAAATATGAAACCTGAGTCGCTCGTTTGCAATGCCGTGTAATGAAAATCCGGCATGACGAAGACAAAGTGGATATTCCTTATGTACGATAGCATTTAACCAGAAAATATTGTTAAAAGAACAAAAAAAGATGTTTTGCTTAAAATAAAAAGTTAGTAAATTATGTTTTCAGTCTATATATGTTTAAAATTTTTTCCATGTTTAGCATTTAAATGTAAATAAAATTATATTAATATTGATGATAGTATTAATTTGGAAATTAATACTATTTATGATAAAAAAAAAAAGCATGTAGCTTTTAAAAAGTTTAATGACAAAATTTAATTTTTTTAACACTCTACTTCTGACAGACCCATAGACTCTTTATTATTGACTCCTTGCAATAAAGCCCTTCCTCATTTAATTAAATACTAATTTGTTTGTCATTTTGTACTTACTATTAAATTTTATTAGAACAACTTTTTTTGTATTAAAGAACATTTTGTTGACGTTTTAGGTTTTTTAAGATTGTAGTTAACAAATTTACTAATATTTTCAAACGGATTTGCTTAAGTAAAGAAGGTTTGTGCCGTCAGCAAAGTATAGAAAACAAAGCTTTAAAATTTTGTTTGTACCATTAATATAAATAAGTAAAGGTAGGGGGGCCTAAGAACAGTTTCCTGGGCCAAGAACAGACCTGATTAAGACCTAAGTGTTCTATCGCTAATGAAAAATTGATGCCAATGTATTGGTGCATCGCTACATCGATAAAATTAACTTTTGGTGCACCGCTAACTAATAATAACAAAAATAAGTTTGGTTGGAGGAAACCATAATTTTTACATTTTCGACCATTAAAAATTTATCATTACAATTTTTTAAGCCAGCTAAAAAAAATTGAAATTTGTTCGGATTTGCAACCATTTTATTCAAAGTAAATCATGAAAAAGCATTTGATGTTTCTATTTGAAAACGAGCAATAACACTCTCTAGGTTGTTGTCACAAACAGAGAGAGTGTTGTCATCAGCATAGTTGCATAATTCAGAGTCTTTTATAAATAAGAAAAAATCGTTGATAAAAACATTAAAGAAAATTGGTCCCAAAATTGAGCCTTGAGGTACACCAGATTCCATATCTATGTATTCAGAAAATAACGATCCTAGTCTTACCCCCCTGTTTGCGAGCAGGAAGGTAAGATAAAAAGAGTATGAGGCTATCGTAAGAAAACCTTTTAACTTAGCTATAAGCAAATCATGTGGAATTAAATCATACGCCTTTGATAGATCCGTATGCATAGCTTATGGATTTATCAAAGGTTGAAAAGTATTTGTAGTTCCTTAAACCAAGTTGACTGGCCTTTTTTTCTTGAGAAAAACCAACAATTTATAAATTTGTTTTTGAGTGATATTTTTTAAAGCGCTTGTTTTCATTCTTTTATTTAGTTTTTACCATTTTATCAGCATTTTAATAAAAGTTTAATTATTCATCAAATAGTTTCATTAATTGTTCTTCAATTACTTATAATTAAGTTAAAAATAAAAAATAAAAATACAATTAAAAAAAAAGATTATTTAATCAAACATTTTTCTTGTAAAATACAGTACAATATAAGTAACAGTACATTTTTTATTGTTTTTTTAGGTAGAAATTTTTGAGCTATGAACTATTTTCTTTAATTTTTTTCCTTAAAATTAAAAAAACAAATGTATTTGTTTTGAATAGAATGAACGAAAATTTAAAGATATATTTGTTAAACAAAGTTAATTAAAGTTGATCATGAGTTTAAAAATAAAAAACGAATAAGTTAAAAATATTTGTATTTTTTATTACCTAAAATAAAAATTTGTATTTGGAAAAGGATTACATACTTTTTTTTTTTAATTTATATTTGGGAATCTAGAATTAACGTACTTGTTTATAGATTTGATCAAATATATTTGACCCTAACGCTGTCTATTAGAATTATATATTATGCTACTTAACACCATATTTGGTTTTTTAATACTTTAAAATACTGAATTTTTTGCCGTACTGGTATAAGCTCAAAACCAATGCTCTTTATTAAAACGCTGTGATTAGAAAGGAAAAACTTTACAAAAGTATATTCTAAAAAACATTACAAAAGTGTATCCTAAAAAGGAAATAGATGTAAACAATGATATTGCTTATTTTTAGAAAAATTTTGATTTAACAATCTCAAAATGTTTACTTAATTTAAATCTTTACAGTTTTTTTAGTATTTAATTACTTCATGCAACTAAGTTGAAAATAAGAAACGAGTTTAATTATGAACATATCAAAAAGTTACTGAAAGCTCCGACAAAAAACAGGAAAAGCTGCTAAAAAGTACTTACCAGATGATAATCATAAATTGTTGATAGTTGAAAGTATGCCTGCCGGATTGTAGCAATATTCAAATTGAAAAATATATGCAATATTTTCTAAATATATATTCAATTTTTTTTCAAATATATTCAATCTTTTTCAAATATATATTCAATCTTTTTCAAATATGTTCAATCTTTTTCAAATATATTCAATCTTTTTCAAATATATTCAATCTTTTTCAAATATATTCAATCTTTTTCAAATATATTCAATCTTTTTCAAATATATTCAATATTCCTGGGATAAAGCAATTTACGCGCGTAAATAGAAGGATAATAACTACAATTAATGGCAAACAAAAAAATTAAACACAAACAAAAACAATGGCGACCGAAATCATTGAAAAAGACATGGGTGCAGATCTATATAAAAATTTAATATTTTTTCTAGATGAAGTTGAATCTTTTATTGGAAAAACCACTTGTGGTGATTATTTGCCGTTATTATTACAGCATATTGATTTAATCGATCAACTTATTCCAGTATTGAACAGTTTTAATGAAGAGTTTATTGGTGATTTAAACAACAAAGAAAGAATAGAAAGTATATTATATATATTTTTGGAGATTCGGAAAATGCTTTCCCTTTATTATCATGAAAAATCTTAAAAATACTGCAGTATCAATATTAATGTGTTATATAGTAAAACCCCTGGAAGGCCAAAGTACGAAATTCCAAAAAATATTCTAAAAGAATTTAAGTGTTTGGGTTTTTCTTGGAATGTTGCATCGAAGGTTTTAGGTGTTTCACGTTGGACAGTTCATCGCAGAGTAAATGAACTTAATTTAAACAAAACAGGTCGTTTTAGCAACATCAATGACCACGAAATAGACAGAATTATAGCTGAATACATATCTCGTCACGGTGTAGCAACAGGGGAACCATTATTATCTGGTTATTTTAGATCAAAAGGTTACCATATACAAAGAAGAAGAATCCGCTCTAGTTTAAACAGAGTGGATCATAGGAATACTGCATTGCGATGGGGAGCATTGGTTAGAAGGCGATCTTATTATGTACCATGGCCAAATTCTTTATGGCATATAGATGGACATCACTCTCTAATTCGTTGGAAATTCGTAATACATGGGTGCATTGATGGTAAATCAAGGAAAGTAATGTTTTTGGAAGCCAATACAAATAATTTAGCAGAAACGGTGTTAAATCTTTTTTTAAATGCGACAAGCGAGTTATCAACGCCTTCAAGAATAAGAGTAGACTTTGGGGTAGAAAATGTTCTTATATGTGATGAAATGATTGCAAGAAGAGGTCATGGCAGAGGGAGTTTTTTAGCTGGATCTTCCACAAGAAATCAAAGAATAGAGAGGTTATGGAGAGATGTGTTTCGATGCGTCGTGTTACCTTTTTATTACACTTTTTATGCTATGGAACAGAGCGGCATTTTAGATATTGAAAATCCAATTCACATGTTCATACTGCATGTAGTTTATTTAGAAAGAATAAATCTTTCCTTGAAAGAGTTTAAACTTATGTACAACGACCATCGTTTATCTACAGAAGAAAATTGGACTCCCAATCAAATATGGACTATGGGAATGATAAATATTGACAATCCTATGTCAAGAGATGAAACTGAAAATGATATAAATGATTTTAATATCTATGGAGTAGATGTTGACGGCCCTTTATCTCACGATTTAAACAATGTTGTTGTTAATTCAGTATACCGAATAGAATTGATATCGAAGCATTCGTCAGAAATTCAATAGATATGTCTAAAGAATCCACTGAAATGGCAATCGACATTTACATAGAAGCCTTAGCACTTGTGATGGAAAAATTTGAATCTTATTTGTAATTTCAGATGAATTTAACTTCTTGTTCTATTTTATTTTGTATTAGCTGCTTGTTAATGTGTACAGAATAGTTTCTACTGAATAGAATCCTTTGTATCTATACTCTCGAGTCCAGAATACAAGTGGGGTGGGAATAAACGGCACAGTGGAATTGGGGGGGGGGGGGTTGTTTATTAAGGACTCGAGAGTACTATATTTTTTTACTTCCATGTAATTCGTTTTGAGCCTATATTCAAATCAAGCAATATATTCATTTGCTACTAAATGGAAATTATCCATAATAGGGTTACTTTTTAAATTTTTACATTCGTTCTAGACGGTCTCTTAATATTTTTAGAGAGTAAACCAGAGACTTGGAAAAAAAAAGATTAGCGTTTCTCTTAAATATTATATATTACTTGGTAAGACTTCATATATGAACATGTAAAAATATCATCAAACATATTGCAAAATCATATTGTTCCAAAAAAGTTATTAATAAATGCCATGTCATAAACATCAAAAAGGTCGTTATTAGCTGGAAGCTTGCATAACAGCGAGCCACGCGGCAAAACTAAACAATTAGAGCAAGTATGTGCAGTTGGTATATACATATATGCTTCATGTGTCTTCTGATCCTATAAATGAACAAAAATAAAAATATTATTATAACTTGCAACACTTAAGAATATCTAGTTTTATTATTTTTATATAAAAAAACAATTTTTTATGAAAATAACCTTCAAATATTTTTTGAAAAATTACATCATAAATCCAAGCGTGGAGTTTTTTTACACACATTTTTGCATATTTATTAAAAAAATTTTAAGATCTTGCAAATTATTCTTGTTTATGTTTTTAGCTTATTATAGAAATCACACTAATTAAAGTAAACTGGGGTGGTTTTGTCCCACTTTGCACCTAAATTATCCTAGGTACAATAGCTGGTGGCCAATTAAAAATTGGCCACAATTGGTCTACAATTAAATTGGATACAATTAAAAAAAAGCTCACTGTACCTATGGCCAATTTTTTTCAAACCCCTCTATATGGCGGAACTTTTTTATTTAAGTCAATATACTTATATCAATAGAAAGTAATTGGTATATACATTTGATCATATCAGTTTTACAATTTTTAGACAAGTGCGGAGCATTAAACTTTGACGTTGAAAATACGTGGCCCTAGGTACACGAACTTCCCCTACACTTTAAAAATTCCAGGGCTTTTCCAGAATTTTTGAGAAAAAAAAAGAAAAATCCCAGGACTTTCTAGGATACTAGTCCCGGACATTGCAGGACTGTGGGAACACTGTTATGGTAGAGAATATAAACATTTTAAAACAAAATATATATTGTGAAACAAAGTCATGCAGAAACATGCAGGGCCAAAGTTGCCCTTTTTTATGTTTTTTAATTTTGCAAGTTTTGTATTATGAAGAAATCTAAAAACCATAAACTATGAAGAACCATCCAAACCACTTCATAGTGACACTTAAAAACCATTATAGAAAAGTTAAAGCAACATTTTTACAATTAAATGCCCTTCCTGATGTTAACATGAATCAGGTTGTACTAGATTACATATTACCAGTAGCTGGATAACATGACTTGACAGACTATAAAAATAATATTTTAATAATATACATCTTTCAAATTATAATTTAGTTTCCGATAACAAACTAAATTTGAATGAAATAAATTATTCCGATATTTATTTTGAGTATGAGCAAAATCTTTCAGTTAATTACTACTATTTTATTAAATATAATGGATCTTTTACTTTTTCATCAGCCTCAATAGTAGGAATAAATTCAACAGACGGTTGCAATGCAAACCCAAGTAGAGGCTCTTCTGAAGCTCCAGTGACGAAAGAAAGAATATTTGCCAATGAAACACACTCTCTTCTACCACTGGCAACCTAAATAATATATTATATGTAACATCTAAAACATCACAGTGATCACTGTTTTACATTTAAAAAAAACTTACCTCTCTGACATATTTCACAAACATAGAATAAATCTCTTTTTCTTTAACTAAAGCTGTCGACCCTTCTGATGAAAATTTTGGCTTCAATAATTTTAAAAGCATTTTTGCTGTGAATTGTACTTTTGAAGGTCTTAATAATTCAAGTAATTGTGGAAACTCTTTGAAAAACCTTATCAAATTAAACTTGTTTAAACCTTTTTGTATATTAGATATACAAATATCTGCTGTATTTTCGGTGATCTTAATAATGATGCTGTCTGGTAAATATGTTGGTAGCTGCCCTCCTTGAAAAAGTGCAATACCAATTAACAAACCTACAAAGTAATATTCCTCAGCAAAGAGTTCTCTCAAACCACTATCAAATAATCTCTCTTTAATCATTCTATTGCATTCTCGTATCCACTCTCTCCTTGGACCAGCATAATCCTTAGCTAGTTCTCCCATAAAGTCAACTTCAAATGTAATTAAAAAATTTTCAACGGATTCTAATTCAGCAAATGTTGACATTAAAATATTTTGTCGATCGATACAAATAAAGTTTGTCTCAGAATCTTTATCTGTGTTTTCATCAATGTTTTCTATATCTTGAACTCTGCCCTTGATCATTGTTTTTTGAAGAAACCTTAAAATTTCTATTGGATCCTGACGATTATTTTCTTTAATTTCCTTAATTTTTTGGTTTTCAAAATCAATTTCAATATATATATTTTTATCAACTGAGCCTTTTGCTACAAATGAAGCTGATGTAAGTTCTTTTATTTCCTGTATATCAACTTCATTAACATCTTCTTGATCTATTAGTTGTGAACTTTTTGATACAAATGAAGCTGATGGAATTTCAATAACTTCCGTTGGAATGATCATTTAATGATCATTGCATCGTTCTTTTAGCTGTAAATATAAAAGCCCTTGTCCAGCTAGTTTTTTACAACATCATATGAGTAATCAATATTTGAGCATTTATTTAATTTTGATATTTTTTTTCGTGATACTTTAACAAAATCGAATTCATCTGAACCCAGCAAAGGAAATTTTTCATGCAACGACTCCTTTATTTTCTCTCTTATTATTTGTTCACTATCGAATTCATTGATAATCAAAATTCCATTTGCAATTACAGAATCCCATTTTAGGAATTGTTCTTCATCATTTTCTGTAGATGAAATTAGTGCAAATTCTAATGTTTTTGTCATTTTCTTTGATATATTTTGATTGCCTATGTGGTTGCCTATATTGCTACTGTATGGTGCTGACGACCTTAATCTATCGTTTCTATTAAGGCGCCTAAAAATACCCGATGAACCACTTTCATTGAGCATTCCTCAAGCTCTTTGTAATGTGGAGGTTATTGTGAGTTCCGATTGTGGCCGCTGATATTTGTGCTTTGATTTGTGCGAAGAAGAATAGAAGCTTCCTCTAACAAAGATGCAACTTTGCTATAACTATCCATATCGGTATAAGTATAACTGCTTTTTATAACTACACGCTTTTTCTATAAATAATATTATTAAAGTATTTTTAAATGTTGACAATGTTTTGTTCAACCAAAAGCCGATTGGCCGCGTTCTCCCCAGGAATATTGAATATATATTTGAAAAAGATTGAATATATTTGAAAAAGATTGAATATATTTGAAAAAGATTGAATATATTTGAAAAAGATTGAATATATTTGAAAAAGATTGAATATATTTGAAAAAGATTGAATATATATTTGAAAAAGATTGAATATATTTGAAAAAGATTGAATATATATTTAGAAAATATTGCATATATTTTTCAATTTGAATATTGCTACAATCCGGCAGGCATATGAAAGTCAAGAATCTTTTGATAAGATGTGCTGAAGAAAAATAGTGAAACTCGTATTTTGTTAAAATGGTAGCGTCAACAAAACTAATTGATACTATGGAAACAATTATGTGGAAAAAAGACATTTTAAAGCACCATCTTGAAAGACTGTGTACAAACTTAATCACAATGCTCAATCAACTTAATAAAATGGCATTCTTATGCAAGACTAAAATAAATGAAGCTACATGACAAAATCTTTACAATTAAAAATAGGGAATAATATTTTTTTGTGTTCATTGATCCCATTCTAACATTACAAAGAAAGTTAAAATTAATCAAATGTTATAAGTGTGCATAAATATCCCTACGAAACTTGCTGTAAGAATCAACACATGATGAGTGTCACGTGACACATTTCATAAGTAGATTTGCGAAACATAAACGTTGATAGTATAAATCTTGTTTCCTTATTTTTGCGTTATTTGCACATATAAGCGCTTTTTTGGTTATTATATTTGAATAATATTTGTATTGGGTGTTAACTTCAAACTTTCCTATAAACGTATCGTTGTCACGTATGAATGGGTTAAAAATGGCAAATACTTAGAGGGAGCAGCGTAAACAAGGCAATACTCCGTGTTGTCATCCAAAATGTGGAAGAAATTTGTGAGAAAAATGCTACTTCTTTAAACTAGGTCAAATGTTTCCATAAATTCAGAGCTTTATGTTAAAATATTACCGATTGAAAAAAAAAACTTGTTCCACATGGGTTTCATGTGGATTCCCATGGACCCCACACGGAACCCACATAGAAACCCATGTATACAAGCGCTATTTTTTTCACTGAGTATATTCTTAAAAATACAATTGTTAAAGATTTGCGACAATCATTTTAGAGAGTTATATATTTCATTGAAGGAAAAATCTTTTCTTGGTTGTAAGTTTTTAAAGTCTGATAATTTCCAATAAAAATTAAAACTTGATTATTAATTCTTAAGTTAGTGTCCAATTTTACACTAAGTCTATTCTACCGAATTGGGGTTAGTTACGACGAATTACTACGTTTTTTTTTTCTCCCAAAATCAATAAAATTTTTGAAAAAAAAAAAAAAAATTATTTGACGCCAGCTCCGATTTAGTTGTCACTACTCACTATTTAAGGAAGTCAAGTACTACGAATACGTAAAATCTTAAACCCGCATTCTAAACGTTATGAATTATTTAAAAAAAATTAATTTGTTACAAAAATTATTAACTAAATTTTAGCCACATAGTTTAATATCCGTCCTTTAGTTATTAAATTCAACAAATGTCTGACCTTAATTATGATATCTGAAAACTAAGATTTCCGACAATGCTCTTCAAAGACCATTGTTTAATTATTGATGATCATTATTTGATTATTGATGATCAGTGGTTAATCACTGATTATCAGTGGTTGATCGATGATAATCAGTGGGTAATTATTAATAATTAGTGGCTGATCATTGATAATCATTGGTTGATCATTAGTTAATCATTGATAACCATTTTGTTGATCATTGATGATCATTTTATTGATCATTGATGATCATTTTGTTGATCATTGATGATCATTTTGTTGATCATTGATGATCATTTTGTTGATCATTGATGATCATTTTGTTGATCATTGATGATCATTTTGTTGATCATTGATGATCATTTTGTTGATCATTGATGATCATTGATGATTATTTTGTTGATCATTGATGATCATTTTGTTGATCATTGATGATCATTTTGTTGATCATTGATGATCATTTTGTTGATCATTGATGATCATTTTGTTGATCATTGATGATCATTACCTGGTCATTGATAATCATTACTTGGTCATTGATGATCATTAGTTAATCATTGATGAGCATCAAGAAATTGTATTTAGTGGTGCCTTTTCATATTATGGAAACAGAAAAGAATATAAAACAAATAAAACAAAACAATAAACTTGATATATTTATTTTATAATAAATAACTAAACCACAAAAAATTATAGTCAAATAAAAAATTGCAACATATATAAATGTTTATGTAGTTTAATTAAGATAACGCACGTTTCTTTGCAGCAAAGTTGCACGTTTCTATGCAGCAATGATGCCAAGATGTATCTAAGTAACAACATCACGAATATTTTCTTTCAAATTTTTGTTTGAAGTTTGGTCACTTTTAAAATATATTTCTAAACTTTTAAAATATACTCTTCACTTTTTTGTAGATTCCTAAATTCAACAAATAATTATATTTATTAAGAACTAAAAAAAATTGAGGATAAATATGAAACAAAATTAGTGTAAATGTTGATTACAAAAATAGAAAGTTTAAAACATTTATATTAAACCTTTAAAGAAGTAGTCGCCGTATCCAGATCTTTCAAATTCCAAATCAAACTCCAATTGTTCTTTTTTATGCTTAATTAAGTACCTCAGCTGTTCAAGTCTGCAGTCTGTATTGATAGCACACTGATCATAATCTGAAATAACTAATTTGCGCTTTAATAAAATCTCATTTCGAAGCTGTTTTCGACAAGAATCAAAATGTAAAATTCGAAGACTGAGATATTCTATTCGCGAATTTAGAAAACTAATTGCTTCAACTAGTTTATCCGCGTAGCATCTTCCTAAAATATAGTAAGACGAAGATTATACACAAAAAAAGATCTAAAACCAATTTATAAATTAAAAAAACATAAAATAAAATCAAATAAAATTATATTCAAATAAAGAAAAAAAGAAAAGGAAATAAATTCAATTCCTAGTTAAATTCCAAAATAATCATCAGAGATATACATACATAATCGTAATACAGTTATATAACAAAAACTTTATCAAACAACTCATACTAAAACTATTACCAACTTAATCAATTTGAAAATTATTGCTAAAATTAAATATAAATTCTTGAAAAACATGACGGGTAATAAGAATAATATAAATTGAACTCAAAATATATATAGCGAAACGAAGCTCCTGGATTAAAATATAATTGAAAAAAACAAAAAACAAACCATGAAAATTATCTATAACATCTTGCTTGCTTAAAGAAACACAAAAATTCAATTCCTCAAAATTCAAAGAACAGTTACAAAGTAAAACAGGAGTATTTGAGTCAGTTGATTTCTGCTGCTGCATTGTTGAATCTTGTAAAGTGACAGTTGCAATTGTTGAAGATGTAGTTGAGGCTTCTAAGGTTGTTCCAATATCTGCAGATGTTGATGAAACTGAAGACACTTCGGAGAAAGTCTCAGTATCAGTAACTGTAGATGTTGGTACAGTGCTTTCTACAGACTGACTAGATACACTTGAAAGTACATCAGTTGATGTTTCAGAAGTAGTTGAGTCAGTTGATTGCTGCTGCTGCATTGTTGAATCTTGTAAAGTGACAGTTGCAATTGTTGAAGATGTAGTTGAGGCTTCTAAGGTTGTTCCAATATCTGCAGATGTTGATGAAACTGAAGACACTTCGGAGAAAGTCTCAGTATCAGTAACTGTAGATGTTGGTACAGTGCTTTCTACAGACTGACTAGATACACTTGAAAGTACATCAGTTGATGTTTCAGAAGTAGTTGAGTCAGTTGATTGCTGCTGCTGCATTGTTGAATCTTGTAAAGTGACAGTTGCAATTGTTGAAGATGTAGTTGAGGCTTCTAAGGTTGTTCCAATATCTGCAGATGTTGATGAAACTGAAGACACTTCGGAGAAAGTCTCAGTATCAGTAACTGTAGATGTTGGTACAGTGCTTTCTACAGACTGACTAGATACACTTGAAAGTACATCAGTTGATGTTTCAGAAGTAGTTGAGTCAGTTGATTGCTGCTGCTGCATTGTTGAATCTTGTAAAGTGACAGTTGCAATTGTTGAAGATGTAGTTGAGGCTTCTAAGGTTGTTCCAATATCTGCAGATGTTGATGAAACTGAAGACACTTCGGAGAAAGTCTCAGTATCAGTAACTGTAGATGTTGGTACAGTGCTTTCTACAGACTGACTAGATACACTTGAAAGTACATCAGTTGATGTTTCAGAAGTAGTTGAGTCAGTTGATTGCTGCTGCTGCATTGTTGAATCTTGTAAAGTGACAGTTGCAATTGTTGAAGATGTAGTTGAGGCTTCTAAGGTTGTTCCAATATCTGCAGATGTTGATGAAACTGAAGACACTTCGGAGAAAGTCTCAGTATCAGTAACTGTAGATGTTGGTACAGTGCTTTCTACAGACTGACTAGATACACTTGAAAGTACATCAGTTGATGTTTCAGAAGTAGTTGAGTCAGTTGATTGCTGCTGCTGCATTGTTGAATCTTGTAAAGTGACAGTTGCAATTGTTGAAGATGTAGTTGAGGCTTCTAAGGTTGTTCCAATATCTGCAGATGTTGATGAAACTGAAGACACTTCGGAGAAAGTCTCAGTATCGGTCTCTGTAGATGTTGTTGCAGTGCATTCCACAGACTCTATAGATACAGTTGAAAGTACATCAGTTGATGTTTCAGAAGTAGTTGAGTCAGTTGATTGCTGCTGCTGCATTGTTGAATCTTGTAAAGTGACAGTTGCAATTGTTGAAGATGTAGTTGAGGCTTCTAAGGTTGTTCCAATATCTGCAGATGTTGATGAAACTGAAGACACTTCGGAGAAAGTCTCAGTATCAGTAACTGTAGATGTTGGTACAGTGCTTTCTACAGACTGACTAGATACACTTGAAAGTACATCAGTTGATGTTTCAGAAGTAGTTGAGTCAGTTGATTGCTGCTGCTGCATTGTTGAATCTTGTAAAGTGACAGTTGCAATTGTTGAAGATGTAGTTGAGGCTTCTAAGGTTGTTCCAATATCTGCAGATGTTGATGAAACTGAAGACACTTCGGAGAAAGTCTCAGTATCAGTAACTGTAGATGTTGGTACAGTGCTTTCTACAGACTGACTAGATACACTTGAAAGTACATCAGTTGATGTTTCAGAAGTAGTTGAGTCAGTTGATTGCTGCTGCTGCATTGTTGAATCTTGTAAAGTGACAGTTGCAATTGTTGAAGATGTAGTTGAGGCTTCTAAGGTTGTTCCAATATCTGCAGATGTTGATGAAACTGAAGACACTTCGGAGAAAGTCTCAGTATCAGTAACTGTAGATGTTGGTACAGTGCTTTCTACAGACTGACTAGATACACTTGAAAGTACATCAGTTGATGTTTCAGAAGTAGTTGAGTCAGTTGATTGCTGCTGCTGCATTGTTGAATCTTGTAAAGTGACAGTTGCAATTGTTGAAGATGTAGTTGAGGCTTCTAAGGTTGTTCCAATATCTGCAGATGTTGATGAAACTGAAGACACTTCGGAGAAAGTCTCAGTATCAGTAACTGTAGATGTTGGTACAGTGCTTTCTACAGACTGACTAGATACACTTGAAAGTACATCAGTTGATGTTTCAGAAGTAGTTGAGTCAGTTGATTGCTGCTGCTGCATTGTTGAATCTTGTAAAGTGACAGTTGCAATTGTTGAAGATGTAGTTGAGGCTTCTAAGGTTGTTCCAATATCTGCAGATGTTGATGAAACTGAAGACACTTCGGAGAAAGTCTCAGTATCAGTAACTGTAGATGTTGGTACAGTGCTTTCTACAGACTGACTAGATACACTTGAAAGTACATCAGTTGATGTTTCAGAAGTAGTTGAGTCAGTTGATTGCTGCTGCTGCATTGTTGAATCTTGTAAAGTGACAGTTGCAATTGTTGAAGATGTAGTTGAGGCTTCTAAGGTTGTTCCAATATCTGCAGATGTTGATGAAACTGAAGACACTTCGGAGAAAGTCTCAGTATCAGTAACTGTAGATGTTGGTACAGTGCTTTCTACAGACTGACTAGATACACTTGAAAGTACATCAGTTGATGTTTCAGAAGTAGTTGAGTCAGTTGATTGCTGCTGCTGCATTGTTGAATCTTGTAAAGTGACAGTTGCAATTGTTGAAGATGTAGTTGAGGCTTCTAAGGTTGTTCCAATATCTGCAGATGTTGATGAAACTGAAGACACTTCGGAGAAAGTCTCAGTATCGGTCTCTGTAGATGTTGTTGCAGTGCATTCCACAGACTCTATAGATACAGTTGAAAGTACATCAGTTGATGTTTCAGAAGTAGTTGAGTCAGTTGATTGCTGCTGCTGCATTGTTGAATCTTGTAAAGTGACAGTTGCAATTGTTGAAGATGTAGTTGAGGCTTCTAAGGTTGTTCCAATATCTGCAGATGTTGATGAAACTGAAGACACTTCGGAGAAAGTCTCAGTATCAGTAACTGTAGATGTTGGTACAGTGCTTTCTACAGACTGACTAGATACACTTGAAAGTACATCAGTTGATGTTTCAGAAGTAGTTGAGTCAGTTGATTGCTGCTGCTGCATTGTTGAATCTTGTAAAGTGACAGTTGCAATTGTTGAAGATGTAGTTGAGGCTTCTAAGGTTGTTCCAATATCTGCAGATGTTGATGAAACTGAAGACACTTCGGAGAAAGTCTCAGTATCAGTAACTGTAGATGTTGGTACAGTGCTTTCTACAGACTGACTAGATACACTTGAAAGTACATCAGTTGATGTTTCAGAAGTAGTTGAGTCAGTTGATTGCTGCTGCTGCATTGTTGAATCTTGTAAAGTGACAGTTGCAATTGTTGAAGATGTAGTTGAGGCTTCTAAGGTTGTTCCAATATCTGCAGATGTTGATGAAACTGAAGACACTTCGGAGAAAGTCTCAGTATCAGTAACTGTAGATGTTGGTACAGTGCTTTCTACAGACTGACTAGATACACTTGAAAGTACATCAGTTGATGTTTCAGAAGTAGTTGAGTCAGTTGATTGCTGCTGCTGCATTGTTGAATCTTGTAAAGTGACAGTTGCAATTGTTGAAGATGTAGTTGAGGCTTCTAAGGTTGTTCCAATATCTGCAGATGTTGATGAAACTGAAGACACTTCGGAGAAAGTCTCAGTATCAGTAACTGTAGATGTTGGTACAGTGCTTTCTACAGACTGACTAGATACACTTGAAAGTACATCAGTTGATGTTTCAGAAGTAGTTGAGTCAGTTGATTGCTGCTGCTGCATTGTTGAATCTTGTAAAGTGACAGTTGCAATTGTTGAAGATGTAGTTGAGGCTTCTAAGGTTGTTCCAATATCTGCAGATGTTGATGAAACTGAAGACACTTCGGAGAAAGTCTCAGTATCGGTCTCTGTAGATGTTGTTGCAGTGCATTCCACAGACTCTATAGATACAGTTGAAAGTACATCAGTTGATGTTTCAGAAGTAGTTGAGTCAGTTGATTGCTGCTGCTGCATTGTTGAATCTTGTAAAGTGACAGTTGCAATTGTTGAAGATGTAGTTGAGGCTTCTAAGGTTGTTCCAATATCTGCAGATGTTGATGAAACTGAAGACACTTCGGAGAAAGTCTCAGTATCAGTAACTGTAGATGTTGGTACAGTGCTTTCTACAGACTGACTAGATACACTTGAAAGTACATCAGTTGATGTTTCAGAAGTAGTTGAGTCAGTTGATTGCTGCTGCTGCATTGTTGAATCTTGTAAAGTGACAGTTGCAATTGTTGAAGATGTAGTTGAGGCTTCTAAGGTTGTTCCAATATCTGCAGATGTTGATGAAACTGAAGACACTTCGGAGAAAGTCTCAGTATCAGTAACTGTAGATGTTGGTACAGTGCTTTCTACAGACTGACTAGATACACTTGAAAGTACATCAGTTGATGTTTCAGAAGTAGTTGAGTCAGTTGATTGCTGCTGCTGCATTGTTGAATCTTGTAAAGTGACAGTTGCAATTGTTGAAGATGTAGTTGAGGCTTCTAAGGTTGTTCCAATATCTGCAGATGTTGATGAAACTGAAGACACTTCGGAGAAAGTCTCAGTATCAGTAACTGTAGATGTTGGTACAGTGCTTTCTACAGACTGACTAGATACACTTGAAAGTACATCAGTTGATGTTTCAGAAGTAGTTGAGTCAGTTGATTGCTGCTGCTGCATTGTTGAATCTTGTAAAGTGACAGTTGCAATTGTTGAAGATGTAGTTGAGGCTTCTAAGGTTGTTCCAATATCTGCAGATGTTGATGAAACTGAAGACACTTCGGAGAAAGTCTCAGTATCAGTAACTGTAGATGTTGGTACAGTGCTTTCTACAGACTGACTAGATACACTTGAAAGTACATCAGTTGATGTTTCAGAAGTAGTTGAGTCAGTTGATTGCTGCTGCTGCATTGTTGAATCTTGTAAAGTGACAGTTGCAATTGTTGAAGATGTAGTTGAGGCTTCTAAGGTTGTTCCAATATCTGCAGATGTTGATGAAACTGAAGACACTTCGGAGAAAGTCTCAGTATCAGTAACTGTAGATGTTGGTACAGTGCTTTCTACAGACTGACTAGATACACTTGAAAGTACATCAGTTGATGTTTCAGAAGTAGTTGAGTCAGTTGATTGCTGCTGCTGCATTGTTGAATCTTGTAAAGTGACAGTTGCAATTGTTGAAGATGTAGTTGAGGCTTCTAAGGTTGTTCCAATATCTGCAGATGTTGATGAAACTGAAGACACTTCGGAGAAAGTCTCAGTATCAGTAACTGTAGATGTTGGTACAGTGCTTTCTACAGACTGACTAGATACACTTGAAAGTACATCAGTTGATGTTTCAGAAGTAGTTGAGTCAGTTGATTGCTGCTGCTGCATTGTTGAATCTTGTAAAGTGACAGTTGCAATTGTTGAAGATGTAGTTGAGGCTTCTAAGGTTGTTCCAATATCTGCAGATGTTGATGAAACTGAAGACACTTCGGAGAAAGTCTCAGTATCAGTAACTGTAGATGTTGGTACAGTGCTTTCTACAGACTGACTAGATACACTTGAAAGTACATCAGTTGATGTTTCAGAAGTAGTTGAGTCAGTTGATTGCTGCTGCTGCATTGTTGAATCTTGTAAAGTGACAGTTGCAATTGTTGAAGATGTAGTTGAGGCTTCTAAGGTTGTTCCAATATCTGCAGATGTTGATGAAACTGAAGACACTTCGGAGAAAGTCTCAGTATCGGTCTCTGTAGATGTTGTTGCAGTGCATTCCACAGACTCTATAGATACAGTTGAAAGTACATCAGTTGATGTTTCAGAAGTAGTTGAGTCAGTTGATTGCTGCTGCTGCATTGTTGAATCTTGTAAAGTGACAGTTGCAATTGTTGAAGATGTAGTTGAGGCTTCTAAGGTTGTTCCAATATCTGCAGATGTTGATGAAACTGAAGACACTTCGGAGAAAGTCTCAGTATCAGTAACTGTAGATGTTGGTACAGTGCTTTCTACAGACTGACTAGATACACTTGAAAGTACATCAGTTGATGTTTCAGAAGTAGTTGAGTCAGTTGATTGCTGCTGCTGCATTGTTGAATCTTGTAAAGTGACAGTTGCAATTGTTGAAGATGTAGTTGAGGCTTCTAAGGTTGTTCCAATATCTGCAGATGTTGATGAAACTGAAGACACTTCGGAGAAAGTCTCAGTATCAGTAACTGTAGATGTTGGTACAGTGCTTTCTACAGACTGACTAGATACACTTGAAAGTACATCAGTTGATGTTTCAGAAGTAGTTGAGTCAGTTGATTGCTGCTGCTGCATTGTTGAATCTTGTAAAGTGACGGTTGCAATTGTTGAAGATGTAGTTGAGGCTTCTAAGGTTGTTCCAATATCTGCAGATGTTGATGAAACTGAAGACACTTCGGAGAAAGTCTCAGTATCAGTAACTGTAGATGTTGGTACAGTGCTTTCTACAGACTGACTAGATACACTTGAAAGTACATCAGTTGATGTTTCAGAAGTAGTTGAGTCAGTTGATTGCTGCTGCTGCATTGTTGAATCTTGTAAAGTGACAGTTGCAATTGTTGAAGATGTAGTTGAGGCTTCTAAGGTTGTTCCAATATCTGCAGATGTTGATGAAACTGAAGACACTTCGGAGAAAGTCTCAGTATCAGTAACTGTAGATGTTGGTACAGTGCTTTCTACAGACTGACTAGATACACTTGAAAGTACATCAGTTGATGTTTCAGAAGTAGTTGAGTCAGTTGATTGCTGCTGCTGCATTGTTGAATCTTGTAAAGTGACAGTTGCAATTGTTGAAGATGTAGTTGAGGCTTCTAAGGTTGTTCCAATATCTGCAGATGTTGATGAAACTGAAGACACTTCGGAGAAAGTCTCAGTATCAGTAACTGTAGATGTTGGTACAGTGCTTTCTACAGACTGACTAGATACACTTGAAAGTACATCAGTTGATGTTTCAGAAGTAGTTGAGTCAGTTGATTGCTGCTGCTGCATTGTTGAATCTTGTAAAGTGACAGTTGCAATTGTTGAAGATGTAGTTGAGGCTTCTAAGGTTGTTCCAATATCTGCAGATGTTGATGAAACTGAAGACACTTCGGAGAAAGTCTCAGTATCAGTAACTGTAGATGTTGGTACAGTGCTTTCTACAGACTGACTAGATACACTTGAAAGTACATCAGTTGATGTTTCAGAAGTAGTTGAGTCAGTTGATTGCTGCTGCTGCATTGTTGAATCTTGTAAAGTGACAGTTGCAATTGTTGAAGATGTAGTTGAGGCTTCTAAGGTTGTTCCAATATCTGCAGATGTTGATGAAACTGAAGACACTTCGGAGAAAGTCTCAGTATCAGTAACTGTAGATGTTGGTACAGTGCTTTCTACAGACTGACTAGATACACTTGAAAGTACATCAGTTGATGTTTCAGAAGTAGTTGAGTCAGTTGATTGCTGCTGCTGCATTGTTGAATCTTGTAAAGTGACAGTTGCAATTGTTGAAGATGTAGTTGAGGCTTCTAAGGTTGTTCCAATATCTGCAGATGTTGATGAAACTGAAGACACTTCGGAGAAAGTCTCAGTATCAGTAACTGTAGATGTTGGTACAGTGCTTTCTACAGACTGACTAGATACACTTGAAAGTACATCAGTTGATGTTTCAGAAGTAGTTGAGTCAGTTGATTGCTGCTGCTGCATTGTTGAATCTTGTAAAGTGACGGTTGCAATTGTTGAAGATGTAGTTGAGGCTTCTAAGGTTGTTCCAATATCTGCAGATGTTGATGAAACTGAAGACACTTCGGAGAAAGTCTCAGTATCAGTAACTGTAGATGTTGGTACAGTGCTTTCTACAGACTGACTAGATACACTTGAAAGTACATCAGTTGATGTTTCAGAAGTAGTTGAGTCAGTTGATTGCTGCTGCTGCATTGTTGAATCTTGTAAAGTGACAGTTGCAATTGTTGAAGATGTAGTTGAGGCTTCTAAGGTTGTTCCAATATCTGCAGATGTTGATGAAACTGAAGACACTTCGGAGAAAGTCTCAGTATCAGTAACTGTAGATGTTGGTACAGTGCTTTCTACAGACTGACTAGATACACTTGAAAGTACATCAGTTGATGTTTCAGAAGTAGTTGAGTCAGTTGATTGCTGCTGCTGCATTGTTGAATCTTGTAAAGTGACAGTTGCAATTGTTGAAGATGTAGTTGAGGCTTCTAAGGTTGTTCCAATATCTGCAGATGTTGATGAAACTGAAGACACTTCGGAGAAAGTCTCAGTATCAGTAACTGTAGATGTTGGTACAGTGCTTTCTACAGACTGACTAGATACACTTGAAAGTACATCAGTTGATGTTTCAGAAGTAGTTGAGTCAGTTGATTGCTGCTGCTGCATTGTTGAATCTTGTAAAGTGACAGTTGCAATTGTTGAAGATGTAGTTGAGGCTTCTAAGGTTGTTCCAATATCTGCAGATGTTGATGAAACTGAAGACACTTCGGAGAAAGTCTCAGTATCAGTAACTGTAGATGTTGGTACAGTGCTTTCTACAGACTGACTAGATACACTTGAAAGTACATCAGTTGATGTTTCAGAAGTAGTTGAGTCAGTTGATTGCTGCTGCTGCATTGTTGAATCTTGTAAAGTGACAGTTGCAATTGTTGAAGATGTAGTTGAGGCTTCTAAGGTTGTTCCAATATCTGCAGATGTTGATGAAACTGAAGACACTTCGGAGAAAGTCTCAGTATCAGTAACTGTAGATGTTGGTACAGTGCTTTCTACAGACTGACTAGATACACTTGAAAGTACATCAGTTGATGTTTCAGAAGTAGTTGAGTCAGTTGATTGCTGCTGCTGCATTGTTGAATCTTGTAAAGTGACAGTTGCAATTGTTGAAGATGTAGTTGAGGCTTCTAAGGTTGTTCCAATATCTGCAGATGTTGATGAAACTGAAGACACTTCGGAGAAAGTCTCAGTATCAGTAACTGTAGATGTTGGTACAGTGCTTTCTACAGACTGACTAGATACACTTGAAAGTACATCAGTTGATGTTTCAGAAGTAGTTGAGTCAGTTGATTGCTGCTGCTGCATTGTTGAATCTTGTAAAGTGACAGTTGCAATTGTTGAAGATGTAGTTGAGGCTTCTAAGGTTGTTCCAATATCTGCAGATGTTGATGAAACTGAAGACACTTCGGAGAAAGTCTCAGTATCAGTAACTGTAGATGTTGGTACAGTGCTTTCTACAGACTGACTAGATACACTTGAAAGTACATCAGTTGATGTTTCAGAAGTAGTTGAGTCAGTTGATTGCTGCTGCTGCATTGTTGAATCTTGTAAAGTGACAGTTGCAATTGTTGAAGATGTAGTTGAGGCTTCTAAGGTTGTTCCAATATCTGCAGATGTTGATGAAACTGAAGACACTTCGGAGAAAGTCTCAGTATCAGTAACTGTAGATGTTGGTACAGTGCTTTCTACAGACTGACTAGATACACTTGAAAGTACATCAGTTGATGTTTCAGAAGTAGTTGAGTCAGTTGATTGCTGCTGCTGCATTGTTGAATCTTGTAAAGTGACAGTTGCAATTGTTGAAGATGTAGTTGAGGCTTCTAAGGTTGTTCCAATATCTGCAGATGTTGATGAAACTGAAGACACTTCGGAGAAAGTCTCAGTATCAGTAACTGTAGATGTTGGTACAGTGCTTTCTACAGACTGACTAGATACACTTGAAAGTACATCAGTTGATGTTTCAGAAGTAGTTGAGTCAGTTGATTGCTGCTGCTGCATTGTTGAATCTTGTAAAGTGACAGTTGCAATTGTTGAAGATGTAGTTGAGGCTTCTAAGGTTGTTCCAATATCTGCAGATGTTGATGAAACTGAAGACACTTCGGAGAAAGTCTCAGTATCAGTAACTGTAGATGTTGGTACAGTGCTTTCTACAGACTGACTAGATACACTTGAAAGTACATCAGTTGATGTTTCAGAAGTAGTTGAGTCAGTTGATTGCTGCTGCTGCATTGTTGAATCTTGTAAAGTGACAGTTGCAATTGTTGAAGATGTAGTTGAGGCTTCTAAGGTTGTTCCAATATCTGCAGATGTTGATGAAACTGAAGACACTTCGGAGAAAGTCTCAGTATCAGTAACTGTAGATGTTGGTACAGTGCTTTCTACAGACTGACTAGATACACTTGAAAGTACATCAGTTGATGTTTCAGAAGTAGTTGAGTCAGTTGATTGCTGCTGCTGCATTGTTGAATCTTGTAAAGTGACAGTTGCAATTGTTGAAGATGTAGTTGAGGCTTCTAAGGTTGTTCCAATATCTGCAGATGTTGATGAAACTGAAGACACTTCGGAGAAAGTCTCAGTATCAGTAACTGTAGATGTTGGTACAGTGCTTTCTACAGACTGACTAGATACAATTGAAAGTACATCAGTTGATGTTTCAGAAGTAGTTGAGTCAGTTGATTGCTGCTGCTGCATTGTTGAATCTTGTAAAGTGACAGTTGCAATTGTTGAAGATGTAGTTGAGGCTTCTAAGGTTGTTCCAATATCTGCAGATGTTGATGAAACTGAAGACACTTCGGAGAAAGTCTCAGTATCAGTAACTGTAGATGTTGGTACAGTGCTTTCTACAGACTGACTAGATACACTTGAAAGTACATCAGTTGATGTTTCAGAAGTAGTTGAGTCAGTTGATTGCTGCTGCTGCATTGTTGAATCTTGTAAAGTGACAGTTGCAATTGTTGAAGATGTAGTTGAGGCTTCTAAGGTTGTTCCAATATCTGCAGATGTTGATGAAACTGAAGACACTTCGGAGAAAGTCTCAGTATCAGTAACTGTAGATGTTGGTACAGTGCTTTCTACAGACTGACTAGATACACTTGAAAGTACATCAGTTGATGTTTCAGAAGTAGTTGAGTCAGTTGATTGCTGCTGCTGCATTGTTGAATCTTGTAAAGTGACAGTTGCAATTGTTGAAGATGTAGTTGAGGCTTCTAAGGTTGTTCCAATATCTGCAGATGTTGATGAAACTGAAGACACTTCGGAGAAAGTCTCAGTATCAGTAACTGTAGATGTTGGTACAGTGCTTTCTACAGACTGACTAGATACACTTGAAAGTACATCAGTTGATGTTTCAGAAGTAGTTGAGTCAGTTGATTGCTGCTGCTGCATTGTTGAATCTTGTAAAGTGACAGTTGCAATTGTTGAAGATGTAGTTGAGGCTTCTAAGGTTGTTCCAATATCTGCAGATGTTGATGAAACTGAAGACACTTCGGAGAAAGTCTCAGTATCAGTAACTGTAGATGTTGGTACAGTGCTTTCTACAGACTGACTAGATACACTTGAAAGTACATCAGTTGATGTTTCAGAAGTAGTTGAGTCAGTTGATTGCTGCTGCTGCATTGTTGAATCTTGTAAAGTGACAGTTGCAATTGTTGAAGATGTAGTTGAGGCTTCTAAGGTTGTTCCAATATCTGCAGATGTTGATGAAACTGAAGACACTTCGGAGAAAGTCTCAGTATCAGTAACTGTAGATGTTGGTACAGTGCTTTCTACAGACTGACTAGATACACTTGAAAGTACATCAGTTGATGTTTCAGAAGTAGTTGAGTCAGTTGATTGCTGCTGCTGCATTGTTGAATCTTGTAAAGTGACAGTTGCAATTGTTGAAGATGTAGTTGAGGCTTCTAAGGTTGTTCCAATATCTGCAGATGTTGATGAAACTGAAGACACTTCGGAGAAAGTCTCAGTATCAGTAACTGTAGATGTTGGTACAGTGCTTTCTACAGACTGACTAGATACACTTGAAAGTACATCAGTTGATGTTTCAGAAGTAGTTGAGTCAGTTGATTGCTGCTGCTGCATTGTTGAATCTTGTAAAGTGACAGTTGCAATTGTTGAAGATGTAGTTGAGGCTTCTAAGGTTGTTCCAATATCTGCAGATGTTGATGAAACTGAAGACACTTCGGAGAAAGTCTCAGTATCGGTCTCTGTAGATGTTGTTGCAGTGCATTCCACAGACTCTATAGATACAGTTGAAAGTACATCAGTTGATGTTTCAGAAGTAGTTGAGTCAGTTGATTGCTGCTGCTGCATTGTTGAATCTTGTAAAGTGACAGTTGCAATTGTTGAAGATGTAGTTGAGGCTTCTAAGGTTGTTCCAATATCTGCAGATGTTGATGAAACTGAAGACACTTCGGAGAAAGTCTCAGTATCAGTAACTGTAGATGTTGGTACAGTGCTTTCTACAGACTGACTAGATACACTTGAAAGTACATCAGTTGATGTTTCAGAAGTAGTTGAGTCAGTTGATTGCTGCTGCTGCATTGTTGAATCTTGTAAAGTGACAGTTGCAATTGTTGAAGATGTAGTTGAGGCTTCTAAGGTTGTTCCAATATCTGCAGATGTTGATGAAACTGAAGACACTTCGGAGAAAGTCTCAGTATCAGTAACTGTAGATGTTGGTACAGTGCTTTCTACAGACTGACTAGATACACTTGAAAGTACATCAGTTGATGTTTCAGAAGTAGTTGAGTCAGTTGATTGCTGCTGCTGCATTGTTGAATCTTGTAAAGTGACAGTTGCAATTGTTGAAGATGTAGTTGAGGCTTCTAAGGTTGTTCCAATATCTGCAGATGTTGATGAAACTGAAGACACTTCGGAGAAAGTCTCAGTATCAGTAACTGTAGATGTTGGTACAGTGCTTTCTACAGACTGACTAGATACACTTGAAAGTACATCAGTTGATGTTTCAGAAGTAGTTGAGTCAGTTGATTGCTGCTGCTGCATTGTTGAATCTTGTAAAGTGACAGTTGCAATTGTTGAAGATGTAGTTGAGGCTTCTAAGGTTGTTCCAATATCTGCAGATGTTGATGAAACTGAAGACACTTCGGAGAAAGTCTCAGTATCAGTAACTGTAGATGTTGGTACAGTGCTTTCTACAGACTGACTAGATACACTTGAAAGTACATCAGTTGATGTTTCAGAAGTAGTTGAGTCAGTTGATTGCTGCTGCTGCATTGTTGAATCTTGTAAAGTGACAGTTGCAATTGTTGAAGATGTAGTTGAGGCTTCTAAGGTTGTTCCAATATCTGCAGATGTTGATGAAACTGAAGACACTTCGGAGAAAGTCTCAGTATCAGTAACTGTAGATGTTGGTACAGTGCTTTCTACAGACTGACTAGATACACTTGAAAGTACATCAGTTGATGTTTCAGAAGTAGTTGAGTCAGTTGATTGCTGCTGCTGCATTGTTGAATCTTGTAAAGTGACAGTTGCAATTGTTGAAGATGTAGTTGAGGCTTCTAAGGTTGTTCCAATATCTGCAGATGTTGATGAAACTGAAGACACTTCGGAGAAAGTCTCAGTATCAGTAACTGTAGATGTTGGTACAGTGCTTTCTACAGACTGACTAGATACAATTGAAAGTACATCAGTTGATGTTTCAGAAGTAGTTGAGTCAGTTGATTGCTGCTGCTGCATTGTTGAATCTTGTAAAGTGACAGTTGCAATTGTTGAAGATGTAGTTGAGGCTTCTAAGGTTGTTCCAATATCTGCAGATGTTGATGAAACTGAAGACACTTCGGAGAAAGTCTCAGTATCAGTAACTGTAGATGTTGGTACAGTGCTTTCTACAGACTGACTAGATACACTTGAAAGTACATCAGTTGATGTTTCAGAAGTAGTTGAGTCAGTTGATTGCTGCTGCTGCATTGTTGAATCTTGTAAAGTGACAGTTGCAATTGTTGAAGATGTAGTTGAGGCTTCTAAGGTTGTTCCAATATCTGCAGATGTTGATGAAACTGAAGACACTTCGGAGAAAGTCTCAGTATCAGTAACTGTAGATGTTGGTACAGTGCTTTCTACAGACTGACTAGATACACTTGAAAGTACATCAGTTGATGTTTCAGAAGTAGTTGAGTCAGTTGATTGCTGCTGCTGCATTGTTGAATCTTGTAAAGTGACAGTTGCAATTGTTGAAGATGTAGTTGAGGCTTCTAAGGTTGTTCCAATATCTGCAGATGTTGATGAAACTGAAGACACTTCGGAGAAAGTCTCAGTATCAGTAACTGTAGATGTTGGTACAGTGCTTTCTACAGACTGACTAGATACACTTGAAAGTACATCAGTTGATGTTTCAGAAGTAGTTGAGTCAGTTGATTGCTGCTGCTGCATTGTTGAATCTTGTAAAGTGACAGTTGCAATTGTTGAAGATGTAGTTGAGGCTTCTAAGGTTGTTCCAATATCTGCAGATGTTGATGAAACTGAAGACACTTCGGAGAAAGTCTCAGTATCAGTAACTGTAGATGTTGGTACAGTGCTTTCTACAGACTGACTAGATACACTTGAAAGTACATCAGTTGATGTTTCAGAAGTAGTTGAGTCAGTTGATTGCTGCTGCTGCATTGTTGAATCTTGTAAAGTGACAGTTGCAATTGTTGAAGATGTAGTTGAGGCTTCTAAGGTTGTTCCAATATCTGCAGATGTTGATGAAACTGAAGACACTTCGGAGAAAGTCTCAGTATCGGTCTCTGTAGATGTTGTTGCAGTGCATTCCCCAGACTCTATAGATACAGTTGAAAGTACATCAGTTGATGTTTCAGAAGTAGTTGAGTCAGTTGATTGCTGCTGCTGCATTGTTGAATCTTGTAAAGTGACAGTTGCAATTGTTGAAGATGTAGTTGAGGCTTCTAAGGTTGTTCCAATATCTGCAGATGTTGATGAAACTGAAGACACTTCGGAGAAAGTCTCAGTATCAGTAACTGTAGATGTTGGTACAGTGCTTTCTACAGACTGACTAGATACACTTGAAAGTACATCAGTTGATGTTTCAGAAGTAGTTGAGTCAGTTGATTGCTGCTGCTGCATTGTTGAATCTTGTAAAGTGACAGTTGCAATTGTTGAAGATGTAGTTGAGGCTTCTAAGGTTGTTCCAATATCTGCAGATGTTGATGAAACTGAAGACACTTCGGAGAAAGTCTCAGTATCAGTAACTGTAGATGTTGGTACAGTGCTTTCTACAGACTGACTAGATACACTTGAAAGTACATCAGTTGATGTTTCAGAAGTAGTTGAGTCAGTTGATTGCTGCTGCTGCATTGTTGAATCTTGTAAAGTGACAGTTGCAATTGTTGAAGATGTAGTTGAGGCTTCTAAGGTTGTTCCAATATCTGCAGATGTTGATGAAACTGAAGACACTTCGGAGAAAGTCTCAGTATCAGTAACTGTAGATGTTGGTACAGTGCTTTCTACAGACTGACTAGATACACTTGAAAGTACATCAGTTGATGTTTCAGAAGTAGTTGAGTCAGTTGATTGCTGCTGCTGCATTGTTGAATCTTGTAAAGTGACAGTTGCAATTGTTGAAGATGTAGTTGAGGCTTCTAAGGTTGTTCCAATATCTGCAGATGTTGATGAAACTGAAGACACTTCGGAGAAAGTCTCAGTATCAGTAACTGTAGATGTTGGTACAGTGCTTTCTACAGACTGACTAGATACACTTGAAAGTACATCAGTTGATGTTTCAGAAGTAGTTGAGTCAGTTGATTGCTGCTGCTGCATTGTTGAATCTTGTAAAGTGACAGTTGCAATTGTTGAAGATGTAGTTGAGGCTTCTAAGGTTGTTCCAATATCTGCAGATGTTGATGAAACTGAAGACACTTCGGAGAAAGTCTCAGTATCAGTAACTGTAGATGTTGGTACAGTGCTTTCTACAGACTGACTAGATACACTTGAAAGTACATCAGTTGATGTTTCAGAAGTAGTTGAGTCAGTTGATTGCTGCTGCTGCATTGTTGAATCTTGTAAAGTGACAGTTGCAATTGTTGAAGATGTAGTTGAGGCTTCTAAGGTTGTTCCAATATCTGCAGATGTTGATGAAACTGAAGACACTTCGGAGAAAGTCTCAGTATCAGTAACTGTAGATGTTGGTACAGTGCTTTCTACAGACTGACTAGATACACTTGAAAGTACATCAGTTGATGTTTCAGAAGTAGTTGAGTCAGTTGATTGCTGCTGCTGCATTGTTGAATCTTGTAAAGTGACAGTTGCAATTGTTGAAGATGTAGTTGAGGCTTCTAAGGTTGTTCCAATATCTGCAGATGTTGATGAAACTGAAGACACTTCGGAGAAAGTCTCAGTATCAGTAACTGTAGATGTTGGTACAGTGCTTTCTACAGACTGACTAGATACAATTGAAAGTACATCAGTTGATGTTTCAGAAGTAGTTGAGTCAGTTGATTGCTGCTGCTGCATTGTTGAATCTTGTAAAGTGACAGTTGCAATTGTTGAAGATGTAGTTGAGGCTTCTAAGGTTGTTCCAATATCTGCAGATGTTGATGAAACTGAAGACACTTCGGAGAAAGTCTCAGTATCAGTAACTGTAGATGTTGGTACAGTGCTTTCTACAGACTGACTAGATACACTTGAAAGTACATCAGTTGATGTTTCAGAAGTAGTTGAGTCAGTTGATTGCTGCTGCTGCATTGTTGAATCTTGTAAAGTGACAGTTGCAATTGTTGAAGATGTAGTTGAGGCTTCTAAGGTTGTTCCAATATCTGCAGATGTTGATGAAACTGAAGACACTTCGGAGAAAGTCTCAGTATCAGTAACTGTAGATGTTGGTACAGTGCTTTCTACAGACTGACTAGATACACTTGAAAGTACATCAGTTGATGTTTCAGAAGTAGTTGAGTCAGTTGATTGCTGCTGCTGCATTGTTGAATCTTGTAAAGTGACAGTTGCAATTGTTGAAGATGTAGTTGAGGCTTCTAAGGTTGTTCCAATATCTGCAGATGTTGATGAAACTGAAGACACTTCGGAGAAAGTCTCAGTATCAGTAACTGTAGATGTTGGTACAGTGCTTTCTACAGACTGACTAGATACACTTGAAAGTACATCAGTTGATGTTTCAGAAGTAGTTGAGTCAGTTGATTGCTGCTGCTGCATTGTTGAATCTTGTAAAGTGACAGTTGCAATTGTTGAAGATGTAGTTGAGGCTTCTAAGGTTGTTCCAATATCTGCAGATGTTGATGAAACTGAAGACACTTCGGAGAAAGTCTCAGTATCAGTAACTGTAGATGTTGGTACAGTGCTTTCTACAGACTGACTAGATACACTTGAAAGTACATCAGTTGATGTTTCAGAAGTAGTTGAGTCAGTTGATTGCTGCTGCTGCATTGTTGAATCTTGTAAAGTGACAGTTGCAATTGTTGAAGATGTAGTTGAGGCTTCTAAGGTTGTTCCAATATCTGCAGATGTTGATGAAACTGAAGACACTTCGGAGAAAGTCTCAGTATCGGTCTCTGTAGATGTTGTTGCAGTGCATTCCACAGACTCTATAGATACAGTTGAAAGTACATCAGTTGATGTTTCAGAAGTAGTTGAGTCAGTTGATTGCTGCTGCTGCATTGTTGAATCTTGTAAAGTGACAGTTGCAATTGTTGAAGATGTAGTTGAGGCTTCTAAGGTTGTTCCAATATCTGCAGATGTTGATGAAACTGAAGACACTTCGGAGAAAGTCTCAGTATCAGTAACTGTAGATGTTGGTACAGTGCTTTCTACAGACTGACTAGATACACTTGAAAGTACATCAGTTGATGTTTCAGAAGTAGTTGAGTCAGTTGATTGCTGCTGCTGCATTGTTGAATCTTGTAAAGTGACAGTTGCAATTGTTGAAGATGTAGTTGAGGCTTCTAAGGTTGTTCCAATATCTGCAGATGTTGATGAAACTGAAGACACTTCGGAGAAAGTCTCAGTATCAGTAACTGTAGATGTTGGTACAGTGCTTTCTACAGACTGACTAGATACACTTGAAAGTACATCAGTTGATGTTTCAGAAGTGCGTTTAGTCAGTTGATTGCTGCTGCTGCATTGTTGAATCTTGTAAAGTGACAGTTGCAATTGTTGAAGATGTAGTTGAGGCTTCTAAGGTTGTTCCAATATCTGCAGATGTTGATGAAACTGAAGACACTTCGGAGAAAGTCTCAGTATCAGTAACTGTAGATGTTGGTACAGTGCTTTCTACAGACTGACTAGATACACTTGAAAGTACATCAGTTGATGTTTCAGAAGTAGTTGAGTCAGTTGATTGCTGCTGCTGCATTGTTGAATCTTGTAAAGTGACAGTTGCAATTGTTGAAGATGTAGTTGAGGCTTCTAAGGTTGTTCCAATATCTGCAGATGTTGATGAAACTGAAGACACTTCGGAGAAAGTCTCAGTATCAGTAACTGTAGATGTTGGTACAGTGCTTTCTACAGACTGACTAGATACACTTGAAAGTACATCAGTTGATGTTTCAGAAGTAGTTGAGTCAGTTGATTGCTGCTGCTGCATTGTTGAATCTTGTAAAGTGACAGTTGCAATTGTTGAAGATGTAGTTGAGGCTTCTAAGGTTGTTCCAATATCTGCAGATGTTGATGAAACTGAAGACACTTGGAGAAAGTCTCAGTATCAGTAACTGTAGATGTTGGTACAGTGCTTTCTACAGACTGACTAGATACACTTGAAAGTACATCAGTTGATGTTTCAGAAGTAGTTGAGTCAGTTGATTGCTGCTGCTGCATTGTTGAATCTTGTAAAGTGACAGTTGCAATTGTTGAAGATGTAGTTGAGGCTTCTAAGGTTGTTCCAATATCTGCAGATGTTGATGAAACTGAAGACACTTCGGGGGAGAATTCTCAGTATCAGTAACTGTAGATGTAGTTACAGAGCTTACTACAGACTGACTAGATACACTTGAAAGTACATCAGTTGATGTTTCAGAAGTAGTTGAGTCAGTTGATTGCTGCTGCTGCATTGTTGAATCTTGTAAAGTGACAGTTGCAATTGTTGAAGATGTAGTTGAGGCTTCTAAGGGTTGTCCAATATCTGCAGATGTTGATGAAACTGAAGACACTTCGGAGAAAGTCTCAGTATCAGTAACTGTAGATGTTGGTACTGTGCTTTCTACAGACTGACTAGATACACTTGAAAGTACATCAGTTGATGTTTCAGAAGTAGTTGAGTCAGTTGATTGCTGCTGCTGCATTGTTGAATCTTGTAAAGTGACAGTTGCAATTGTTGAAGATGTAGTTGAGGCTTCTAAGGTTGTTCCAATATCTGTAGATGTTGATGAAACTGAAGACACTTGGAGAAAGTCTCAGTATCAGTAACTGTAGATGTTGGTACAGTGCTTTCTACAGACTGACTAGATACACTTGAAAGTACATCAGTTGATGTTTCAGAAGTAGTTGAGTCAGTTGATTGCTGCTGCTGCATTGTTGAATCTTGTAAAGTGACAGTTGCAATTGTTGAAGATGTAGTTGAGGCTTCTAAGGTTGTTCCAATATCTGCAGATGTTGATGAAACTGAAGAAACACTCGGAGAAAGTCTCAGTATCAGTAACTGTAGATGTTGGTACAGTGCTTTCTACAGACTGACTAGATACACTTGAAAGTACATCAGTTGATGTTTCAGAAGTAGTTGAGTCAGTTGATTGCTGCTGCTGCATTGTTGAATCTTGTAAAGTGACAGTTGCAATTGTTGAAGATGTAGTTGAGGCTTCTAAGGTTGTTCCAATATCTGCAGATGTTGATGAAACTGAAGACACTTCGGAGAAAGTCTCAGTATCAGTAACTGTAGATGTTGGTACAGTGCTTTCTACAGACTGACTAGATACACTTGAAAGTACATCAGTTGATGTTTCAGAAGTAGTTGAGTCAGTTGATTGCTGCTGCTGCATTGTTGAATCTTGTAAAGTGACAGTTGCAATTGTTGAAGATGTAGTTGAGGCTTCTAAGGTTGTTCCAATATCTGCAGATGTTGATGAAACTGAAGACACTTCGGAGAAAGTCTTAGTATCAGTAACTGTAGATGTTGGTACAGTGCTTTCTACAGACTGACTAGATACACTTGAAAGTACATCAGTTGATGTTTCAGAAGTAGTTGAGTCAGTTGATTGCTGCTGCTGCATTGTTGAATCTTGTAAAGTGACAGTTGCAATTGTTGAAGATGTAGTTGAGGCTTCTAAGGTTGTTCCAATATCTGCAGATGTTGATGAAACTGAAGACACTTCGGAAAGTCTCAGTATCAGTAACTGTAGATGTTGGTACAGTGCTTTCTACAGACTGACTAGATACACTTGAAAGTACATCAGTTGATGTTTCAGAAGTAGTTGAGTCAGTTGATTGCTGCTGCTGCATTGTTGAATTTTGTAAAGTGACAGTTGCAATTGTTGAAGATGTAGTTGAGGCTTCTAAGGTTGTTCCAATATCTGCAGATGTTGATGAAACTGAAGACACTTCGGAGAAAGTCTCAGTATCAGTAACTGTAGATGTTGGTACAGTGCTTTCTACAGACTGACTAGATACACTTGAAAGTACATCAGTTGATGTTCCAGAAGTAAGCTAGTCAGTTGATTGCTGCTGCTGCATTGTTGAATCTTGTAAAGTGACAGTTGCAATTGTTGAAGATGTAGTTGAGGCTTCTAAGGTTGTTCCAATATCTGCAGATGTTGAGATGAACTGAAGACACTTCGGAGAAAGTCTCAGTATCAGTAACTGTAGATGTTGGTACAGTGCTTGTCTACAGACTGACTAGATACACTTGAAAGTACATCAGTTGATGTTTCAGAAGTAGTTGAGTCAGTTGATTGCTGCTGCTGCATTGTTGAATCTTGTAAAGTGACAGTTGCAATTGTTGAAGATGTAGTTGAGGCTTCTAAGGTTGTTCCAATATCTGCAAGATGTTGATGAAACTGAAGACACTTAGAAGGAGGCCCGTATCAGTAACTGTAGATGTTGGTACAGTGCTTTCTACAGACTGACTAGATACAATTGAAAGTACATCAGTTGATGTTTCAGAAGTAGTTGAGTCAGTTGATTGCTGCTGCTGCATTGTTGAATCTTGTAAAGTGACAGTTGCAATTGTTGAAGATGTAGTTGAGGCTTCTAAGGTTGTTCCAATATCTGCAGATGTTGATGAAACTGAAGACACTTCGGAGAAAGTCTCAGTATCAGTAACTGTAGATGTTGGTACAGTGCTTTCTACAGACTGACTAGATACACTTGAAAGTACATCAGTTGATGTTTCAGAAGTAGTTGAGTCAGTTGATTGCTGCTGCTGCATTGTTGAATCTTGTAAAGTGACAGTTGCAATTGTTGAAGATGTAGGTATTTGAGTCTTCTAAGGTTGTTCCAATATCTGCAGATGTTGATGAAACTGAAGACACTTCGGAGAAAGTCTCAGTATCAGTAACTGTAGATGTTGGTACAGTGCTTTCTACAGACTGACTAGATACACTTGAAAGTACATCAGTTGATGTTTCGAAGTAGTTGAGTCAGTTGATTGCTGCTGCTGCATTGTTGAATCTTGTAAAGTGACAGTTGCAATTTTTGAAGATGTAGTTGAGGCTTCTAAGGTTGTTCCAATATCTGCAGATGTTGATGAAACTGAAGACACTTCGGAGAAAGTCTAGTATCAGTAACTGTAGATGTTGGTACAGTGCTTTCTACAGACTGACTAGATACACTTGAAAGTACATCAGTTGATGTTTCAGAAGTAGTTGAGTCAGTTGATTGCTGCTGCTGCATTGTTGAATCTTGTAAAGTGACAGTTGCAATTGTTGAAGATGTAGTTGAGGCTTCTAAGGTTGTTCCAATATCTGCAGATGTTGATGAAGAATGGAGAACACTTGGAGAAAGTCTGAGTATCAGTAACTGTAGATGTTGGTACAGTGTTGTCTACAGACTGACTAGATACACTTGAAAGTACATCAGTTGATGTTTGGATACATGAGTTCAATTGTGTTGCTGCATTGTCGAGATCTTGTAAAGTGACAGTTGCAATTGTTGAAGATGTAGTTGAGGCTTCTAAGGTTGTTCCAATATATTTGCAGATGTTAATGAAGCTGAAGCACTTCGGAGAAAGTCTCAGTATCAGTAACTGTAGATGTTGGTACAGTGCTTTCTACAGACTGACTAGATACACTTGAAAGTACATCAGTTGATGTTTCAGAAGTAGTTGAGTCAGTTGATTGCTGCTGCTGCATTGTTGAATCTTGTAAAGTGACAGTTGCAATTCTTAGAGATCTTGGTGAGAGTTTCTGAGGTTTCTCCAGATATCTGCAGATGTTCATGAGACTGAAACATTGGAGAAGTCTCAGTATCAGTAACTCTGATGTTGGTACAGTGCTTTATACAGACTGACTAGATACACTTGAAAGTACATCAGTTGATGTTTCAGAAGTAGTTGAGTGAGTTAAATTGCTGCTGCTGCATTGTTGAATCTTGTAAAGTGACAGTTGCAATTCTGAAGATGTAGTTGAGGCTTCTGAGGTTATTCCAATCTTGCAGATGTTGAGATAAACTGAAGACACTTGGAGGAAAATTTTAGGTATCAGTAACTGTAATATTAGTAGTGCTTTATTACAACTGACTTAATACACTTGAAAGTACATCAGTTGATGTTTCAGAAGTAGTAAGATCATTGATTGCTGCTGCTGCATTGTTGAATCTTGTAAAGTGACCATTGCAATTGTTGGAGGTCTAGTAAAGCTGTAAGGTTGTTGCCAAATATTGCAGGAATATTTGATGAAACTGAAGACACTTCGGAGAAAGTCTCAGTATCAGTAACTGTAGATGTTGGTAAAGTGCTTTCTACAGACTGACTAGATACACTTGAAAGTACATCAGTTGATGTTTCAGAAGTAGTTGAGTCAGTTGATTGCTGCTGCTGCATTGTTGAATCTTGTAAAGTGACAGTTGCAATTGTTGAAGATGTAGTTGAGGCTTCTAAGGTTTATTCCAATATCTGCAGATGTTAATGAAACTGAAGACACTGGAGAAAGTCTCAGTATCAGTAACTGTAGATGTTGGTACAGTGCTTTCTACAGACTGACTAGATACACTTGAAAGTACATCAGTTGATGTTTCAGAAGTGAGTTTAAGTAAGTTGACTGCTGCTGCTGCATTCTGAGAATCTGTGAACTGACAGTTGCAATTGTTGAAGATGTAGTTGAGAAGACTTTATAAGGTTCTTGCAATTCTGCAGATGTTGATGAAACTGAAAACACTGGAGGAAGCTCCAGTATCAGTAACTGTAGATGTTGGTACAGTGCTTTCTCTACAGACTCAGTTCATACACTTGAAAGTACATCATTGATGTTTCAGAAGTAGTTGAGTCAGTTGATTGCTGCTGCTGCATTGTTGAATCTTGTTAAAGTGAAGTTACAATCCTTGGAGGATAGTCAGAGGCTTCTAAGGTTGTTCCAATATCTGCAGATGTTGATGAAACTGAAGACGCTGGAGAAAGTCTCAGTATCAGTAACTGTAGATGTTGGTACAGTGCTTTCTACAGACTGACTAGATACACTTGAAAGTACATCAGTTGATGTTTCAGAAGTAGTTGAGTCAGTCAACTACTGTACTGTAGCTGTTAGGAATCTTGTAAAGTGACAGTTGCAATTGTTGAAGATGTAGTTGAGGCTTCTAAGGTTGTTCCAATATCTGCAGATGTTGATGAAACTGAAGACACTTTTCGGAGAAAGTCTCAGTATCAGTAACTGTAGATGTTGGTACAGTGCTTTATTTTCTACAGACTGACTAGATACACTTGAAAGTACATCAGTTGATGTTTCAGAAGTAGTTGAGTCAGTTGATTGCTGCTGCTGCATTGTTGAATCTTGTAAAGTGACAGTTGCAATTGTTGAAGATGTAGTTGAGGCTTCTAAGGTTGTTCCAATATCTGCAGATGTTGATGAAACTGAAAACATCGGAGAAAGTCTCAGTATCAGTAACTGTAGATGTTGGTACAGTGTTTTCTACAGACTGACTAGATACACTTGAAAGTACATCAGTTGATGTTTCAGAAGTAGTTGAGTCAGTTGATTGCTGCTGCTGCATTGTTGAATCTTGTAAAGTGACAGTTGCAATTGTTGAAGATGTAGTTGAGGCTTCTAAGGTTGTTCCAATATCTGCAGATGTTGATGAAACTGAAGACACTTCGGAGAAAGTCTTAGTATCAGTAACTGTCGATGTTGGTACAGTGCTTTCTACAGACTGACTAGATACACTTGAAAGTACATCAGTTGATGTTTCAGAAGTAGTTGAGTCAGTTGATTGCTGCTGCTGCATTGTTGAATCTTGTAAAGTGACAGTTGCAATTGTTGAAGATGTAGTTGAGGCTTCTAAGGTTGTTCCAATATCTGCAGATGTTGATGAAACTGAAGACACCGGAGAAAGTCTCAGTATCAGTAACTGTAGATGTTGGTACAGTGCTTTCTACAGACTGACTAGATACACTTGAAAGTACATCAGTTGATGTTTCAGAAGTAGTTGAGTCAGTTGATTGCTGCTGCTGCATTGTTGAATCTTGTAAAGTGACAGTTGCAATTGTTGAAGATGTAGTTGAGGCTTCTAAGGTTGTTCCAATATCTGCAGATGTTGATGAAACTGAAGACACTTCGGAGAAAGTCTCAGTATCAGTAACTGTAGATGTTGGTACAGTGCTTTCTACAGACTGACTAGATACACTTGAAAGTACATCAGTTGATGTTTCAGAAGTAGTTGAGTCAGTTGATTGCTGCTGCTGCATTGTTGAATCTTGTAAAGTGACAGTTGCAATTGTTGAAGATGTAGTTGAGGCTTCTAAGGTTGTTCCAATATCTGCAGATGTTGATGAAACTGAAGACACTTCGGAGAAAGTCTCAGTATCAGTAACTGTAGATGTTGGTACAGTGTTTTCTACAGACTGACTAGATACACTTGAAAGTACATCAGTTGATGTTTCAGAAGTAGTTGAGTCAGTTGATTGCTGCTGCTGCATTGTTGAATCTTGTAAAGTGACAGTTGCAATTGTTGAAGATGTAGTTGAGGCTTCTAAGGTTGTTCCAATATCTGCAGATGTTGATGAAACTGAAGACACTTCGGAGAAAGTCTCAGTATCAGTAACTGTAGATGTTGGTACAGTGCTTTCTACAGACTGACTAGATACACTTGAAAGTACATCAGTTGATGTTTCAGAAGTAGTTGAGTCAGTTGATTGCTGCTGCTGCATTGTTGAATCTTGTAAAGTGACAGTTGCAATTGTTGAAGATGTAGTTGAGGCTTCTAAGGTTGTTCCAATATCTGCAGATGTTGATGAAACTGAAGACACTTCGGAGAAAGTCTCAGTATCAGTAACTGTAGATGTTGGTACAGTGCTTTCTACAGACTGACTAGATACACTTGAAAGTACATCAGTTGATGTTTCAGAAGTAGTTGAGTCAGTTGATTGCTGCTGCTGCATTGTTGAATCTTGTAAAGTGACAGTTGCAATTGTTGAAGATGTAGTTGAGGCTTCTAAGGTTGTTCCAATATCTGCAGATGTTGATGAAACTGAAGACACTTCGGAGAAAGTCTCAGTATCAGTAACTGTAGATGTTGGTACAGTGCTTTCTACAGACTGACTAGATACACTTGAAAGTACATCAGTTGATGTTTCAGAAGTAGTTGAGTCAGTTGATTGCTGCTGCTGCATTGTTGAATCTTGTAAAGTGACAGTTGCAATTGTTGAAGATGTAGTTGAGGCTTCTAAGGTTGTTCCAATATCTGCAGATGTTGATGAAACTGAAGACACTTCGGAGAAAGTCTCAGTATCAGTAACTGTAGATGTTGGTACAGTGCTTTCTACAGACTGACTGATCACTTGAAAGTACATCAGTGGATGTTTCAGAAGTAGTTGAGTCAGTTGATTGCTGCTGCTGCATTGTTGAATCTTGTAAAGTGACAGTTGCAATTGTTGAAGATGTAGTTGAGGCTTCTAAGGTTGTTCCAATATCTGCAGATGTTGATGAAACTGAAGACACTTCGGAGAAAGTCTCAGTATCGGTCTCTGTAGATGTTGCAGTGCATTCCACAGACTCTATAGATACAGTTGAAAGTACATCAGTTGATGTTTCAGAAGTAGTTGAGTCAGTTGATTGCTGCTGCTGCATTGTTGAATCTTGTAAAGTGACAGTTGCAATTGTTGAAGATGTAGTTGAGGCTTCTAAGGTTGTTCCAATATCTGCAGATGTTGATGAAACTGAAGACACTTCGGAGAAAGTCTCAGTATCAGTAACTGTAGATGTTGGTACCGTGTTTCAGACTGACTCATACACTGAAAGTACATCATTGATGTTTTAGAAGTAGTTGAGTCAGTTGATTGCTGCTGCTGCATTGTTGAATCTTGTAAAGTGACAGTTGCAATTGTTGAAGATGTAGTTGAGGCTTCTAAGGTTGTTCCAATATCTGCAGATGTTGATGAAACTGAAGACACTTCGGAGAAAGTCTCAGTATCAGTAACTGTAGATGTTGGTACAGTGCTTTCTACAGAATCACTAGATACTCTTGTAGGTACATCAGTTGATGTCAGCAGTAGTTGAGTCAGTTGATTGCTGCTGCTGCATTGTTGAATCTTGTAAAGTGACAGTTGCAATTGTTGAAGATGTAGTTGAGGCTTCTAAGGTTGTTCCAATATCTGCAGATGTTGATGAAACTGAAGACACTTCGGAGAAAGTCTCAGTATCAGTAACTGTAGATGTTGGTACAGTGCTTTCTACAGACTGACTAGATACCTGAAAGTACATCAGTTGATGTTTCAGAAGTAGTTGAGTCAGTTGATTGCTGCTGCTGCATTGTTGAATCTTGTAAAGTGACAGTTGCAATTGTTGAAGATGTAGTTGAGGCTTCTAAGGTTGTTCCAATATCTGCAGATGTTGATGAAACTGAAGACACTTCGGAGAAAGTCTCAGTATCAGTAACTGTAGATGTTGGTACAGTGCTTTCTACAGACTGACTAGATACACTTGAAAGTACATCAGTTGATGTTTCAGAAGTAGTTGAGTCAGTTGATTGCTGCTGCTGCATTGTTGAATCTTGTAAAGTGACAGTTGCAATTGTTGAAGATGTAGTTGAGGCTTCTAAGGTTGTTCCAATATCTGCAGATGTTGATGAAACTGAAGACACTTCGGAGAAAGTCTCAGTATCAGTAACTGTAGATGTTGGTACAGTGCTTTCTACAGACCTGACTAGATACACTTGAAAGTACATCAGTTGATGTTTCAGAAGTAGTTGAGTCAGTTGATTGCTGCTGCTGCATTGTTGAATCTTGTAAAGTGACAGTTGCAATTGTTGAAGATGTAGTTGAGGCTTCTAAGGTTGTTCCAATATCTGCAGATGTTGATGAAACTGAAGACACTTCGGAGAAAGTCTCAGTATCAGTAACTGTAGATGTTGGTACAGTGCTTTCTACAGACTGACTAGATACAATTGAAAGTACATCAGTTGATGTTTCAGAAGTAGTTGAGTCAGTTGATTGCTGCTGCTGCATTGTTGAATCTTGTAAAGTGACAGTTGCAATTGTTGAAGATGTAGTTGAGGCTTCTAAGGTTGTTCCAATATCTGCAGATGTTGATGAAACTGAAGACACTTCGGAGAAAGTCTCAGTATCAGTAACTGTAGATGTTGGTACAGTGCTTTCTACAGACTGACTAGATACACTTGAAAGTACATCAGTTGATGTTTCAGAAGTAGTTGAGTCAGTTGATTGCTGCTGCTGCATTGTTGAATCTTGTAAAGTGACAGTTGCAATTGTTGAAGATGTAGTTGAGGCTTCTAAGGTTGTTCCAATATCTGCAGATGTTGATGAAACTGAAGACACTTCGGAGAAAGTCTCAGTATCGGTCTCTGTAGATGTTGTTGCAGTGCATTCCACAGACTCTATAGATACAGTTGAAAGTACATCAGTTGATGTTTCAGAAGTAGTTGAGTCAGTTGATTGCTGCTGCTGCATTGTTGAATCTTGTAAAGTGACAGTTGCAATTGTTGAAGATGTAGTTGAGGCTTCTAAGGTTGTTCCAATATCTGCAGATGTTGATGAAACTGAAGACACTTCGGAGAAAGTCTCAGTATCAGTAACTGTAGATGTTGGTACAGTGCTTTCTACAGACTGACTAGATACAATTGAAAGTACATCAGTTGATGTTTCAGAAGTAGTTGAGTCAGTTGATTGCTGCTGCTGCATTGTTGAATCTTGTAAAGTGACAGTTGCAATTGTTGAAGATGTAGTTGAGGCTTCTAAGGTTGTTCCAATATCTGCAGATGTTGATGAAACTGAAGACACTTCGGAGAAAGTCTCAGTATCAGTAACTGTAGATGTTGGTACAGTGCTTTCTACAGACTGACTAGATACACTTGAAAGTACATCAGTTGATGTTTCAGAAGTAGTTGAGTCAGTTGATTGCTGCTGCTGCATTGTTGAATCTTGTAAAGTGACAGTTGCAATTGTTGAAGATGTAGTTGAGGCTTCTAAGGTTGTTCCAATATCTGCAGATGTTGATGAAACTGAAGACACTTCGGAGAAAGTCTCAGTATCAGTAACTGTAGATGTTGGTACAGTGCTTTCTACAGACTGACTAGATACACTTGAAAGTACATCAGTTGATGTTTCGAAGTAGTTGAGTCAGTTGATTGCTGCTGCTGCATTGTTGAATCTTGTAAAGTGACAGTTGCAATTGTTGAAGATGTAGTTGAGGCTTCTAAGGTTGTTCCAATATCTGCAGATGTTGATGAAACTGAAACACTTGGAGAAAGTCTCAGTATCAGTAACTGTAGATGTTGGTACAGTGCTTTCTACAGACTGACTAGATACACTTGAAAGTACATCAGTTGATGTTTCAGAAGTAGTTGAGTCAGTTGATTGCTGCTGCTGCATTGTTGAATCTTGTAAAGTGACAGTTGCAATTGTTGAAGATGTAGTTGAGGCTTCTAAGGTTGTTCCAATATCTGCAGATGTTGATGAAACTGAAGACACTTCGGAGAAAGTCTCAGTATCAGTAACTGTAGATGTTGGTACAGTGCTTTCTACAGACTGACTAGATACACTTGAAAGTACATCAGTTGATGTTTCAGAAGTAGTTGAGTCAGTTGATTGCTGCTGCTGCATTGTTGAATCTTGTAAAGTGACAGTTGCAATTGTTGAAGATGTAGTTGAGGCTTCTAAGGTTGTTCCAATATCTGCAGATGTTGATGAAACTGAAGACACTTCGGAGAAAGTCTCAGTATCAGTAACTGTAGATGTTGACAGTGTTTTCTACAGACTGACTAGATACACTTGAAAGTACATCAGTTGATGTTTCAGAAGTAGTTGAGTCAGTTGATTGCTGCTGCTGCATTGTTGAATCTTGTAAAGTGACAGTTGCAATTGTTGAAGATGTAGTTGAGGCTTCTAAGGTTGTTCCAATATCTGCAGATGTTGATGAAACTGAAGACACCGGAGAAAGTCTCAGTATCAGTAACTGTAGATGTTGGTACAGTGCTTTCCACAGTCTGAATAGATACACTTGAAAGTACATCAGTTGATGTTTCAGAAGTAGTTGAGTCAGTTGATTGCTGCTGCTGCATTGTTGAATCTTGTAAAGTGACAGTTGCAATTGTTGAAGATGTAGTTGAGGCTTCTAAGGTTGTTCCAATGTTCCAGATGTTGATGAAACTGAAGACACTTCGGAGAAAGTCTCAGTATCAGTAACTGTAGATGTTGGTACAGTGCTTTCTACAGACTGACTAGATACACTTGAAAGTACATCAGTTGATGTTTCAGAAGTAGTTGAGTCAGTTGATTGCTGCTGCTGCATTGTTGAATCTTGTAAAGTGACAGTTGCAATTGTTGAAGATGTAGTTGAGGCTTCTAAGATTATGCAATCCTGCAGATGTTGATGAAACTGAAGACACTTCGGAGAAAGTCTCAGTATCAGTAACTGTAGATGTTGGTACAGTGTTTTCTACAGACTGACTAGATACACTTGAAAGTACATCAGTTGATGTTTCAGAAGTAGTTGAGTCAGTTGATTGCTGCTGCTGCATTGTTGAATCTTGTAAAGTGACAGTTGCAATTGTTGAAGATGTAGTTGAGGCTTCTAAGGTTGTTCCAATATCTGCAGATGTTGATGAAACTGAAGACACTTCGGAGAAAGTCTCAGTATCAGTAACTGTAGATGTTGGTACAGTGTACCAGACTGACTAGATACACTTGAAAGTACATCAGTTGATGTTTCAGAAGTAGTTGAGTCAGTTGATTGCTGCTGCTGCATTGTTGAATCTTGTAAAGTGACAGTTGCAATTGTTGAAGATGTAGTTGAGGCTTCTAAGGTTGTTCCAATATCTGCAGATGTTGATGAAACTGAAGACACTTGGAGAAAGTCTCAGTATCAGTAACTGTAGATGTTGATGTAGGTGTTTTCTACAGACTGACTAGATACACTTGAAAGTACATCAGTTGATGTTTCAGAAGTAGTTGAGTCAGTTGATTGCTGCTGCTGCATTGTTGAATCTTGTAAAGTGACAGTTGCAATTGTTGAAGATGTAGTTGAGGCTTCTAAGGTTGTTCCAATATCTGCAGATGTTGATGAAACTGAAGACACTTCGGAGAAAGTCTCAGTATCAGTAACTGTAGATGTTGGTACAGTGCTTTCTACAGACTGACTAGATACACTTGAAAGTACATCAGTTGATGTTTCAGAAGTAGTTGAGTCAGTTGATTGCTGCTGCTGCATTGTTGAATCTTGTAAAGTGACAGTTGCAATTGTTGAAGATGTAGTTGAGGCTTCTAAGGTTGTTCCAATATCTGCAGATGTTGATGAAACTGAAGACACTTCGGAGAAAGTCTCAGTATCAGTAACTGTAGATGTTGGTACAGTGCTTTCTACAGACTGACTAGATACACTTGAAAGTACATCAGTTGATGTTTCAGAAGTAGTTGAGTCAGTTGATTGCTGCTGCTGCATTGTTGAATCTTGTAAAGTGACAGTTGCAATTGTTGAAGATGTAGTTGAGGCTTCTAAGGTTGTTCCAATATCTGCAGATGTTGATGAAACTGAAGACACTTCGGAGAAAGTCTCAGTATCAGTAACTGTAGATGTTGGTACAGTGCTTTCTACAGACTGACTAGATACACTTGAAAGTACATCAGTTGATGTTTCAGAAGTAGTTGAGTCAGTTGATTGCTGCTGCTGCATTGTTGAATCTTGTAAAGTGACAGTTGCAATTGTTGAAGATGTAGTTGAGGCTTCTAAGGTTGTTCCAATATCTGCAGATGTTGATGAAACTGAAGACACTTCGGAGAAAGTCTCAGTATCAGTAACTGTAGATGTTGGTACAGTGCTTTCTACAGACTGACTAGATACACTTGAAAGTACATCAGTTGATGTTTCAGAAGTAGTTGAGTCAGTTGATTGCTGCTGCTGCATTGTTGAATCTTGTAAAGTGACAGTTGAATATCTGCAGATGTTGATGAAACTGAAGACACTTCGGAGAAAGTCTCAGTATCAGTAACTGTAGATGTTGGTACAGTGCTTTCTACAGACTGACTAGATACACTTGAAAGTACATCAGTTGATGTTTCAGAAGTAGTTGAGTCAGTTGATTGCTGCTGCTGCATTGTTGAATCTTGTAAAGTGACAGTTGCAATTGTTGAAGATGAAGTTCAGTCTTCTAAGCTACATACAATATCTGCAGATGTTGATGAAACTGAAGACACTTCGGAGAAAGTCTCAGTATCAGTAACTGTAGATGTTGGTACAGTGCTTTCTACAGACTGACTAGATACACTTGAAAGTACATCAGTTGATGTTTCAGAAGTAGTTGAGTCAGTTGATTGCTGCTGCTGCATTGTTGAATCTTGTAAAGTGACAGTTGCAATTGTTGAAGATGTAGTTGAGGCTTCTAAGGTTGTTCCAATATCTGCAGATGTTGATGAAACTGAAGACACTTCGGAGAAAGTCTCAGTATCAGTAACTGTAGATGTTGGTACAGTGCTTTCTACAGACTGACTAGATACACTTGAAAGTACATCAGTTGATGTTTCAGAATAGTCAGTCAGTTGATTGCTGCTGCTGCATTGTTGAATCTTGTAAAGTGACAGTTGCAATTGTTGAAGATGTAGTTGAGGCTTCTAAGGTTGTTCCAATATCTGCAGATGTTGATGAAACTGAAGACACTTTCGGAGAAAGTCTCAGTATCAGTAACTGTAGATGTTGGTACAGTTCTTTCTACAGACTGACTAGAAACACATGTTAGTTCTTGAGTTGATGTCTCAGTTGTCGTCGAGTCATTTGATTGCTGCTGCTGCATTGTTGAATCTTGTAAAGTGACAGTTGCAATTGTTGAAGATGTAGTTGAGGCTTCTAAGGTTGTTCCAATATCTGCAGATGTTGATGAAAATGAAGACACTTCGGAGAAAGTCTCAGTATCGGTCTCTGTAGATGTTGTTGCAGTGCATTCCACAGACTCTATAGATAGATTGAAAGTTAGTCGTTGATGTTTCAGAAGTAGTTGAGTCAGTTGATTGCTGCTGCTGAATTGTTGAATCTTGTAAAGTGACAGTTGCAATTGTTGAAGATGTAGTTGAGGCTTCTAAGGTTGTTCCAATATCTGCAGATGTTGATGAAACTGAAGACACTTCGGAGAAGTCTCAGTATCAGTAACTGTAGATGTTGGTACAGTGTTTTCTACAGACTGACTAGATACACTTGAAAGTACATCAGTTGATGTTTCAGAAGTAGTTGAGTCAGTTGATTGCTGCTGCTGCATTGTTGAATCTTGTAAAGTGACAGTTGCAATTGTTGAAGATGTAGTTGAGGCTTCTAAGGTTGTTCCAATATCTGCAGATGTTGATGAAACTGAAGACACTTCGGAGAAAGTCTCAGTATCAGTAACTGTAGATGTTGGTACAGTGCTTTCTACAGACTGACTAGATACACTTGAAAGTACATCAGTTGATGTTTCAGAAGTAGTTGAGTCAGTTGATTGCTGCTGCTGCATTGTTGAATCTTGTAAAGTGACAGTTGCAATTGTTGAAGATGTAGTTGAGGCTTCTAAGGTTGTTCCAATATCTGCAGATGTTGATGAAACTGAAGACACTTCGGAGAAAGTCTCAGTATCAGTAACTGTAGATGTTGGTACAGTGCTTTCTACAGACTGACTAGATACACTTGAAAGTACATCAGTTGATGTTTCAGAAGTAGTTGAGTCAGTTGATTGCTGCTGCTGCATTGTTGAATGTTGTTTAAAGTGGCATTTACTTGTTGAAGATGTAGTTGAGGCTTCTAATGTTGTTCCAATATCTGCAGATGTTGATGAAACTGAAGACACTTCGGAGAAAGTCTCAGTATCAGTAACTGTAGATGTTGGTACAGTGCTTTCTACAGACTGACTAGATACACTTGAAAGTACATCAGTTGATGTTTCAGAAGTAGTTGAGTCAGTTGATTGCTGCTGCTGCATTGTTGAATCTTGTAAAGTGACAGTTGCAATTGTTGAAGATGTAGTTGAGGCTTCTAAGGTTGTTCCAATATCTGCAGATGTTGATGAAACTGAAGACACTTCGGAGAAAGTCTCAGTATCAGTAACTGTAGATGTTGGTACAGTGCTTTCTACAGACTGACTAGATACACTTGAAAGTACATCAGTTGATGTTTCAGAAGTAGTTGAGTCAGTTGATTGCTGCTGCTGCATTGTTGAATCTTGTAAAGTGACAGTTGCAATTGTTGAAGATGTAGTTGAGGCTTCTAAGGTTGTTCCAATATCTGCAGATGTTGATGAAACTGAAGACACTTGGAAGTTTTCAGTATCGGTCTCTGTAGATGTTGTTGCAGTGCATTCCACAGACTGTATAGATACAGTTGAAAGTACATCAGTTGATGTTTCAGAAGTAGTTGAGTCAGTTGATTGCTGCTGCTGCATTGTTGAATCTTGTAAAGTGACAGTTGCAATTGTTGAAGATGTAGTTGAGGCTTCTAAGGTTGTTCCAATATCTGCAGATGTTGATGAAACTGAAGACACTTCGGAGAAAGTCTCAGTATCAGTAACTGTAGATGTTGGTACAGTGTTTTCTACAGACTGACTAGATACACTTGAAAGTACATCAGTTGATGTTTCAGAAGTAGTTGAGTCAGTTGATTGCTGCTGCTGCATTGTTGAATCTTGTAAAGTGACAGTTGCAATTGTTGAAGATGTAGTTGAGGCTTCTAAGGTTGTTCCAATATCTGCAGATGTTGATGAAACTGAAGACCTGGAGAAAGTCTCAGTATCAGTAACTGTAGATGTTGGTACAGTGCTTTCTACAGACTGACTAGATACACTTGAAAGTACATCAGTTGATGTTTCAGAAGTAGTTGAGTCAGTTGATTGCTGCTGCTGCATTGTTGAATCTTGTAAAGTGACAGTTGCAATTATTGAAGATGTAGTTGAGGCTTCTAAGGTTGTTCCAATATCTGCAGATGTTGATGAAACTGAAGACACTTCGGAGAAAGTCTCAGTATCAGTAACTGTAGATGTTGGTACAGTGCTTTCTACAGACTGACTAGATACACTTGAAAGTACATCAGTTGATGTTTCAGAAGTAGTTGAGTCAGTTGATTGCTGCTGCTGCATTGTTGAATCTTGTAAAGTGACAGTTGCAATTGTTGAAGATGTAGTTGAGGCTTCTAAGGTTGTTCCAATATCTGCAGATGTTGATGAAACTGAAGACACTTCGGAGAAAGTCTCAGTATCAGTAACTGTAGATGTTGGTACAGTGTTTTCTACAGACTGACTAGATACACTTGAAAGTACATCAGTTGATGTTTCAGAAGTAGTTGAGTCAGTTGATTGCTGCTGCTGCATTGTTGAATCTTGTAAAGTGACAGTTGCAATTGTTGAAGATGTAGTTGAGGCTTCTAAGGTTGTTCCAATATCTGCAGATGTTGATGAAACTGAAGACACTTCGGAGAAAGTCTCAGTATCAGTAACTGTAGATGTTGGTACAGTGCTTTCTACAGACTGACTAGATACACTTGAAAGTACATCAGTTGATGTTTCAGAAGTAGTTGAGTCAGTTGATTGCTGCTGCTGCATTGTTGAATCTTGTAAAGTGACAGTTGCAATTGTTGAAGATGTAGTTGAGGCTTCTAAGGTTGTTCCAATATCTGCAGATGTTGATGAAACTGAAGACACTTGGAGAAAGTCTCAGTATCAGTAACTGTAGATGTTGGTACAGTGCTTTCTACAGACTGACTAGATACACTTGAAAGTACATCAGTTGATGTTTCAGAAGTAGTTGAGTCAGTTGATTGCTGCTGCTGCATTGTTGAATCTTGTAAAGTGACAGTTGCAATTGTTGAAGATGTAGTTGAGGCTTCTAAGGTTGTTCCAATATCTGCAGATGTTGATGAAACTGAAGACACTTCGGAGAAAGTCTCAGTATCAGTAACTGTAGATGTTGGTTAGGTGTTGCCAGACTGACTAGATACACTTGAAAGTACATCAGTTGATGTTTCAGAAGTAGTTGAGTCAGTTGATTGCTGCTGCTGCATTGTTGAATCTTGTAAAGTGACAGTTGCAATTGTTGAAGATGTAGTTGAGGCTTCTAAGGTTGTTCCAATATCTGCAGATGTTGATGAAACTGAAGACACTTCGGAGAAAGTCTCAGTATCAGTAACTGTAGATGTTGGTACAGTGCTTTCTACAGACTGACTAGATACACTTGAAAGTACATCAGTTGATGTTTCAGAAGTAGTTGAGTCAGTTGATTGCTGCTGCTGCATTGTTGAATCTTGTAAAGTGACAGTTGCAATTGTTGAAGATGTAGTTGAGGCTTCTAAGGTTGTTCCAATATCTGCAGATGTTGATGAAACTGAAGACACTTCGGAGAAAGTCTCAGTATCAGTAACTGTAGATGTTGGTACAGTGTTTTCTACAGACTGACTAGATACACTTGAAAGTACATCAGTTGATGTTTCAGAAGTAGTTGAGTCAGTTGATTGCTGCTGCTGCATTGTTGAATCTTGTAAAGTGACAGTTGCAATTGTTGAAGATGTAGTTGAGGCTTCTAAGGTTGTTCCAATATCTGCAGATGTTGATGAAACTGAAGACACTTCGGAGAAAGTCTCAGTATCAGTAACTGTAGATGTTGGTACAGTGCTTTCTACAGACTGACTAGATACACTTGAAAGTACATCAGTTGATGTTTCAGAAGTAGTTGAGTCAGTTGATTGCTGCTGCTGCATTGTTGAATCTTGTAAAGTGACAGTTGCAATTGTTGAAGATGTAGTTGAGGCTTCTAAGGTTGTTCCAATATCTGCAGATGTTGATGAAACTGAAGACACTTCGGAGAAAGTCTCAGTATCAGTAACTGTAGATGTTGGTACAGTGCTTTCTACAGACTGACTAGATACACTTGAAAGTACATCAGTTGATGTTTCAGAAGTAGTTGAGTCAGTTGATTGCTGCTGCTGCATTGTTGAATCTTGTAAAGTGACAGTTGCAATTGTTGAAGATGTAGTTGAGGCTTCTAAGGTTGTTCCAATATCTGCAGATGTTGATGAAACTGAAGACACTTCGGAGAAAGTCTCAGTATCAGTAACTGTTGATGTTGGGACAGTGCTTTCTACAGACTGACTAGATACACTTGAAAGTACATCAGTTGATGTTTCAGAAGTAGTTGAGTCAGTTGATTGCTGCTGCTGCATTGTTGAATCTTGTAAAGTGACAGTTGCAATTGTTGAAGATGTAGTTGAGGCTTCTAAGGTTGTTCCAATATCTGCAGATGTTGATGAAACTGAAGACACTTCGGAGAAAGTCTCAGTATCAGTAACTGTAGATGTTGGTACAGTGCTTTCTACAGACTGACTAGATACACTTGAAAGTACATCAGTTGATGTTTCAGAAGTAGTTGAGTCAGTTGATTGCTGCTGCTGGTCAATCTTGTAAAGTGACAGTTGCAATTGTTGAAGATGTAGTTGAGGCTTCTAAGGTTGTTCCAATATCTGCAGATGTTGATGAAACTGAAGACACTTCGGAGAAAGTCTCAGTATCAGTAACTGTAGATGTTGGTACAGTGCTTTCTACAGACTGACTAGATACACTTGAAAGTACATCAGTTGATGTTTCAGAAGTAGTTGAGTCAGTTGATTGCTGCTGCTGCATTGTTGAATCTTGTAAAGTGACAGTTGCAATTGTTGAAGATGTAGTTGAGGCTTCTAAGGTTGTTCCAATATCTGCAGATGTTGATGAAACTGAAGACACTTCGGAGAAAGTCTCAGTATCAGTAACTGTAGATGTTGGTACAGTGCTTTCTACAGACTGACTAGATACACTTGAAAGTACATCAGTTGATGTTTCAGAAGTAGTTGAGTCAGTTGATTGCTGCTGCTGCATTGTTGAATCTTGTAAAGTGACAGTTGCAATTGTTGAAGATGTAGTTGAGGCTTCTAAGGTTGTTCCAATATCTGCAGATGTTGATGAAACTGAAGACACTTCGGAGAAAGTCTCAGTATCAGTAACTGTAGATGTTGGTACAGTGCTTTCTACAGACTGACTAGATACACTTGAAAGTACATCAGTTGATGTTTCAGAAGTAGTTGAGTCAGTTGATTGCTGCTGCTGCATTGTTGAATCTTGTAAAGTGACAGTTGCAATTGTTGAAGATGTAGTTGAGGCTTCTAAGGTTGTTCCAATATCTGCAGATGTTGATGAAACTGAAGACACTTCGGAGAAAGTCTCAGTATCAGTAACTGTAGATGTTGGTACAGTGCTTTCTACAGACTGACTAGATACACTTGAAAGTACATCAGTTGATGTTTCAGAAGTAGTTGAGTCAGTTGATTGCTGCTGCTGCATTGTTGAATCTTGTAAAGTGACAGTTGCAATTGTTGAAGATGTAGTTGAGGCTTCTAAGGTTGTTCCAATATCTGCAGAGGTTGATGAAACTGAAGCACTTCAGGAGAAAGTCTCAGTATCAGTAACTGTAGATGTTGGTACAGTGCTTTCTACAGACTGACTAGATACACTTGAAAGTACATCAGTTGATGTTTCAGAAGTAGTTGAGTCAGTTGATTGCTGCTGCTGCATTGTTGAATCTTGTAAAGTGACAGTTGCAATTGTTGAAGATGTAGTTGAGGCTTCTAAGGTTGTTCCAATATCTGCAGATGTTGATGAAACTGAAGACACTTCGGAGAAAGTCTCAGTATCAGTAACTGTAGATGTTGGTACAGTGCTTTCTACAGACTGACTAGATACACTTGAAAGTACATCAGTTGATGTTTCAGAAGTGGTTGAGTCAGTTGATTGCTGCTGCTGCATTGTTGAATCTTGTAAAGTGACAGTTGCAATTGTTGAAGATGTAGTTGAGGCTTCTAAGGTTGTTCCAATATCTGCAGATGTTGATGAAACTGAAGACACTTCGGAGAAAGTCTCAGTATCAGTAACTGTAGATGTTGGTACAGTGTCTTCTACAGACTGACTAGATACACTTGAAAGTACATCAGTTGATGTTTCAGAAGTAGTTGAGTCAGTTGATTGCTGCTGCTGCATTGTTGAATCTTGTAAAGTGACAGTTGCAATTGTTGAAGATGTAGTTGAGGCTTCTAAGGTTGTTCCAATATCTGCAGATGTTGATGAAACTGAATACACTGAGGAGAAAGTCTCTGTATCAGTAACTGTAGATGTTGGTACAGTGCTTTCTACAGACTGACTAGATACACTTGAAAGTACATCAGTTGATGTTTCAGAAGTAGTTGAGTCAGTTGATTGCTGCTGCTGCATTGTTGAATCTTGTAAAGTGACAGTTGCAATTGTTGAAGATGTAGTTGAGGCTTCTAAGGTTGTTCCAATATCTGCAGATGTTGATGAAACTGAAGACACTTGGAGAGTACCGTATCAGTAACTGTAGATGTTGGTACAGTGCTTTCTACAGACTGACTAGATACACTTGAAAGTACATCAGTTGATGTTTCAGAAGTAGTTGAGTCAGTTGATTGCTGCTGCTGCATTGTTGAATCTTGTAAAGTGACAGTTGCAATTGTTGAAGATGTAGTTGAGGCTTCTAAGGTTGTTCCAATATCTGCAGATGTTGATGAAACTGAAGACACTTCGGAGAAAGTCTCAGTATCAGTAACTGTAGATGTTGGTACAGTGCTTTCTACAGACTGACTAGATACACTTGAAAGTACATCAGTTGATGTTTCAGAAGTAGTTGAGTCAGTTGATTGCTGCTGCTGCATTGTTGAATCTTGTAAAGTGACAGTTGCAATTGTTGAAGATGTAGTTGAGGCTTCTAAGGTTGTTCCAATATCTGCAGATGTTGATGAAACTGAAGACACTTCGGAGAAAGTCTCAGTATCAGTAACTGTAGATGTTGGTACAGTGCTTTCTACAGACTGACTAGATACACTTGAAAGTACATCAGTTGATGTTTCAGAAGTAGTTGAGTCAGTTGATTGCTGCTGCTGCATTGTTGAATCTTGTAAAGTGACAGTTGCAATTGTTGAAGATGTAGTTGAGGCTTCTAAGGTTGTTCCAATATCTGCAGATGTTGATGAAACTGAAGACACTTGGAGAAAGTCTCAGTATCAGTAACTGTAGATGTTGTTACAGTGCTTTCTACAGACTGACTAGATACACTTTAAAGTACATCAGTTGATGTTTCATAAGTAGTTGAGTCAGTTGATAGCTGATGCTGCATTGTTGAATCTTGTAAAGTGACAGTTGCAATTGTTGAAGATGTAGTTGAGGCTTCTAAGGTTGTTCCAATATCTGCAGATGTTGATGAAACTGGTGAAGATGATATTCTTGTTTTTAAATTACTAGTACTAGAATCATTACAGGATATAATTCTTATCTTTATTTTAGTGGGTCGTTTTGATGACCTTTGTTTGGTTGAAACAAATGTTTCTTGTGATATTTTTGTGTAATCAAACATCATAGTATCATGCTTTGATGTTGTTGTTTGAATAAAAGATGATTTTATTTTTGATGCATTTTGTTGCATTGATGTTGAAATAATTGTTGAGACATTGGTTTTATGTCCCACAGTTGTGAGAAAGGATGTTGGTTTACCTTGAATTGATGAAACTTTTGAAGATTGAGTTGTATCATTTGTTGGTTGAACAAAATTTGAAGACTTGTCTAATACAGAATGCTTATGAGATGTTTCCTGTTTAATAGTTGTTGATAACTTTGATGAAATTGGTGACACTGTTGAACTGAATTGCTTTTCTATAGCTGAGGTTAGATATTCTTCAGTTGCTGCAGAGGATGTTGGTTTACTAGATACTGATGATGAGTAAGTAGTTTGTGTTTTTTTAGTGTATTTTGCTGTATCTGTTGACTTTTCTGATACAGGTTTCTGAGATGTTTCCTGTTCAACAGATGTTGGTAACTTTGATGAATTTGGTGACACTGTTGTACTGAATTTTTTTTCAAATTTTGAGGTTTGTTGTTCTTCAGTTGCATCAGTAGAAGTTGGTTGATTAGATACTGACGATGCTTGAGTAGATTTTGTTTCATCAGTCTTTGTTGATACAAATGTGGACTTATCTGATACAGAAGTTTTCTGCGATGTTTCGTGTTCAATATTTGTTAGTAACTTGGATGAAATTGGTGACAACTCTGTTGTACTAAGTTGTTTTATTATTTTATGTTCATCAGCACAAGTTGTTGGTTGAACTGGAACTGATGATGCTTTAGTAGACTGCGTTAGATCATTCTTTGTAACTGAAATTGTTGTCTTTTCTGATATAGTGGATTTTTGAGAAGATGTTTCAAATTTTTTTGATATTTGTAATTTTGAGGAAATTGGTGTTAGTTTTGTACTTACATGGTTTTTTATTGTTGGGGTTAGATGTTCCTCAGCACATGAAGACGGTTGAACTGAAACTGATGACGTTCTAAAAGTATGTAAATCATCAGCTATTGTTCCTGGAAGTGTTGACTTTTCTAATACAGAAGGTTTAATGGATGTTTTTGATTCAATAGATGATGATGATGACATAGGTAACACTGTTGTACTGAATTGTTTTAATATTCCTGAAGATTGTTGTTCTTCAGTTGAGCCAGTAGAGGTTGATTTACTAGAAACTAATGATGCTTGATTCGATTGTGTCTTATCAGTTTTTGTTGCTAAAATTGTTGACTTTTCTAGTATAGAAAAACTCTGAGAGGTTTCTTGTTCTATAGATGTTGATAACTTTGATGAAATTGGTGACTCTGTTGTATTAGATCGTTTTATTGATTTATGTTCATCAGCACAGGTTGTTGGTTGAACTGAGACTGATGATGCTCGAGTAGATTGGGTTTGATCATTCTTTGTAGCTAAAATTGTTGTTTTTTCTATAAAAGAAGATTTTTTAGAAGACGCATCAAGTTCTACCGATATCGGTAATTTTGAGGAAATCGGTTTTGTACTCATTTCACTTTTAATTGTTGAGAATTGAATTTCCTCAGCACACGAAGTGGATTCAACTGGGATTGATGATGTTTTAAATGTTTGTAATTTATCAGTTGTTATAGCTGAAAATGTTGACTTTCCTGATAATGAAGGTTTAATGGATGTTTTTGTTTCAGTAGATGATGATGACATAGGTGACACTGTTGTACTGAATTGCTTTTCTATTTCTGACGTTTGATGTTCTTCAGTTGGTGCAGTAGAGGTTAGTTTACTAGATACTGATGATGCTTGGCTTGATTGTGCTTTATCAGTCTTTGCTGCAATTGTTGACTTTTCCAATAAAGAAGATTTTTGAGGTGTTTCTTGGTTAATAGATGTTTGTAACTTTAATGATGTTGGTGACACTGGTGTACTGAATTGCTTTTCTATTGATGAGGTTTGATGTTCTTCAGTTGCTGAAGTAGAGGTTGGTTTGTAAGATACCAATGAAGCTTGGGTAGATTGTGTTTCAACATTCTTTGTTTCTACAATAGTTGACTTTTCCAGTACAGAAGAACTCTGAGATGTTTCTTGGTTAATAGATGTTTGTAACTTTGATGAAGTTGGTAAAACTGTTGTCCTGAATTGCTTTTCTTTTTCTGATGTTTGAAGTTCTACAGCTGCTGCAGTAGTGGCTAGTTCATCAGATACTGATGATACTTGAGTAGGTTGTGTTTTGACATTTTTCGTTACTACAATTGTTGACTTTTCCAATCCAGAATATTTCTGAGATGCTTCCTGTTCAACAGATGTTTGAAACTTTGATGAAGTCAATGACACTGTTGTACTGAATTGTTTTTCTATTGCTGATGTTTGATGTTCTTCAGTTGCTGCAGTAGAGGTTGGTTTGTCAGATACCAATGAGGCTTGGGTAGATTGTGTTTTATCAGTTTTTGTTGCCAAAAGTGTTGACTTTTCTGATAAAGAAGGTTTCTCAGATGTTTCCTGTTCAATAGTTGTTAGTAACTTTAATGAAATCGGTGAAACTGTTGTACTAAACTTTATTTCTATTGCTGAGCTTTGATGTTCTTTAGTTGCAGCAGTAGTATTTGATTTGTCAGACACCAATGAGGCTTGGGTAGATTGTGTTTTATCGGTTTTTGTTGCTAAAATTGTTGACTTTTCTGATAAAGTAGGTTTCTCAGATGTTTCCTGTTCAATAGTTGTTGGTAACTTTGATGAAATAGGTGACACAGTTGAACTAAATTGCTTTCCTATTGCTGAGGTTTGATGTCCTTCAGTTGCTTCAGTAGAGATTGGTTTACGAGATACAGATAATGCTTGAGTAGATTGTATTTCGACATTCTTTGTTTCTACAATAGTTGACTTTTCCAATACAGAAGGTTTCTGAGATGTTTCTTGGTTAATAGATGTTTGTAACTTTGATGAAGTTGGTAACACTGTTGTACTGAATTGCTTTTCTATTTTTGAGGTTTGATGTTCTTCAGTTGCTACAGTAGATGCTTGTCTGCCAGATACTGATGATGCTTGGCTAGATTGTGCTTTATCAGTTTTTGTTGCTAAAATTGTTGACTTTTCTGATACAGAAGGTTTCTGAGAAGTTTCCTGTTCAATAGTTGTTGGTAACTTTGATGAAATCGGTGACACTGTTGTACTGAACTGCTTTTCTATTACTGAGGTTTGATGTTCTTCTGTTGCTGTAGTAGATGTTGGTATGTCAGATACTGATGATGCTTGGCTAGATGGTGCTTTATCAGTCTTCATTGCTGCAATTGTTGACTTTTCCGATACAGAAGATTTTTGAGGTGTTTCCTGTTCAATAGATGTTTGTAACTTTGATGAAGTCAATGACACTGTTGTACTGAATTGTTTTTCTATTGCTGATGTTTGATGTTCTTCAGTTGCTGCAGTAGAGGTTGGTTTGTCAGATACTAATGAGGCTTGGATAGATTGTGTTTTAACAGTTTTTGTTGCTAAAAGTGTTGACTTTTCTGAAACAGAAGGTTTCTCAGATGTTTCCTGTTCAATAGTAGTTGGTAACTTTGATGAAATAGGTGACACAGTTGAACTAAATTGCTTTTCTATAGCTGAGGTTTGATGACCTTCAGTTGCTTCAGTAGAGATTGGTTTACGAGATACAGATGATGCTTGAGTAGATTGTAATTCGACATTCTTTGTTTCTACAATAGTTGACTTTTCCAATACAGAAGGTTTCTGAGATGTTTCTTGGTTAATAGATGTTTGTAACTTTGATGAAGTTGGTAACACTGTTGTACTGAATTGCTTTTCTATTTCTGAGGTTTGATGTTCTTCAGTTGCTACAGTAGATGCTTGTCTGCCAGATACTGATGATGCTTGGCTAGATGGTGCTTTATCAGTCTTCATTGCTGCAATTGTTGACTTTTCCGATACAGAAGATTTTTGAGGTGTTTCCTGTTCAATAGATGTTTGTAACTTTGATGAAGTCAATGACACTGTTGTACTGAATTGTTTTTCTATTGCTGATGTTTGATGTTCTTCAGTTGCTGCAGTAGAGGTTGGTTTGTCAGATACCAATGAGGCTTGGGTAGATTGTGTTTTAACAGTTTTTGTTGCTAAAAGTGTTGACTTTTCTGAAACAGAAGGTTTCTCAGATGTTTCCTGTTCAATAGTTGTTGGTAACTTTGATGAAATAGGTGACACAGTTGAACTAAATTGCTTTTCTATAGCTGAGGTTTGATGACCTTCAGTTGCTTCAGTAGAGATTGGTTTACGAGATACAGATGATGCTTGAGTAGATTGTATTTCGACATTCTTTGTTTCTACAATAGTTGACTTTTCCAATACAGAAGTTTTCTGAGATGTTTCTTGGTTAATAGATGTTTGTAACTTTAATGATGTTGGTGACACTGTTGTACTGAATTGCTTTTCTATTGCTGATGCTTGATGTTCATCAGTTGCTACAGTAGAGGTCGGTTTGTCAGATACTAATGAGGCTTGGATAGATTGTGTTTTATCAGTTTTTGTTGCTAAAACTGTAGACTTTTCTGATAAAGAAGGTTTCTGTGATGTTTCCTGTTCAATAGTAGTTGGTAACTTTGATGAAATAGGTGACACAGTTGAACTAAATTGCTTTTCTATAGCTGAGGTTTGATGACCTTCAGTTGCTTCAGTAGAGATTGGTTTACGAGATACAGATGATGCTTGAGTAGATTGTAATTCGACATTCTTTGTTTCTACAATAGTTGACTTTTCCAATACAGAAGGTTTCTGAGATGTTTCTTGGTTAATAGATGTTTGTAACTTTGATGAAGTCAATGACACTGTTGTACTGAATTGTTTTTCTATTGCTGATGTTTGATGTTCTTCAGTTGCTGCAGTAGAGGTTGGTTTGTCAGATACCAATGAGGCTTGGGTAGATTGTGTTTTAACAGTTTTTGTTGCTAAAAGTGTTGACTTTTCTGAAACAGAAGGTTTCTCAGATGTTTCCTGTTCAATAGTTGTTGGTAACTTTGATGAAATAGGTGACACAGTTGAACTAAATTGCTTTTCTATAGCTGAGGTTTGATGACCTTCAGTTGCTTCAGTAGAGATTGGTTTACGAGATACAGATGATGCTTGAGTAGATTGTAATTCGACATTCTTTGTTTCTACAATAGTTGACTTTTCCAATACAGAAGGTTTCTGAGATGTTTCTTGGTTAATAGATGTTTGTAACTTTGATGAAGTTGGTAACACTGTTGTACTGAATTGCTTTTCTATTTCTGAGGTTTGATGTTCTTCAGTTGCTACAGTAGATGCTTGTCTGCCAGATACTGATGATGCTTGGCTAGATTGTGCTTTATCAGTTTTTGTTGCTAAAATTGTTGACTTTTCTGATACAGAAGGTTTCTGAGAAGTTTCCTGTTCAATAGTTGTTGGTAACTTTGATGAAATCGGTGACACTGTTGTACTGAAC